>NW_010425695.1:0-284 GCF_000710305.1 Buceros rhinoceros silvestris | reverse complement strand
CAGCAGTGATGAGGCGTGGGCGCACGGGTCCACCATGCCAGGCCTCAGCTGCCATGGGCCTGGGGAAATGGTGGCGGGAGGAAACAGGCAGGGCGGGCTCCCCGGGGGCGCACTCCTCCCCCCCCCCGCCCAAGGGCCCCTCCCGCTCGCCGCCGCGAGTGAAGCCAGGGCAACCCGCCCAGAGACGAGGCCCCTCTGCGGGGGACGGAAGAGGGCTTACGCTCGGGGTGAAGGAACCGACGGCGGGCCAGGGGAGGAGGACGCCTGTCCGCCTTAGCTGTGGT
>NW_010425694.1:6232-12481 GCF_000710305.1 Buceros rhinoceros silvestris | reverse complement strand
TGGAGCCAGCCCAGCTCTAACCCTTGACACAGCCGAAGCAGAGAGAAGGCTGCATGGCCTCTGCACTTCTAACAACGCCAGCAGGGCTGGAAAAAGTCTCGGTGCCAAGAGAGCGAACTTTTGAGCAGGCTGCTGCCCTTTGTCCCGCTGTCTGGACTCACCCCACCGCTGGCAGCCCAGGACACTCGTATGCCTCTGAACCCAGCTGGCACGGCAGTACCACGAGCTGTGCAGAGCCCCGTGCTGGAAGCAAACTCCAGGGAGGAAAGGGGTGATTTTTCTTCCCTGGGAAGTCTCCCACCCCACGTATGAGCAGCGCGGCCATGGAGCCGTGTTGGGTGCACACCTCCAGGTCCTGCACAGGAGTGCGGGCCAGCTGCGAGTGTTCAAGGACTTGGCTCTGCTGCCGGAGGCTCCCCTGACGCTGAGATGCACATCAAGGGTCTCCCTGCCTCGTGCCGCGTGGTCCAGGAGACGCAGCAGCCTTGTGTCAGCAGGCTGCCTGGCTGGCTCCTCTGCGCGGATCCCCAGGGGTACTGCTTTGCCCTCTGGCATTTCTCCTCTTTCCACAATGTTGTCCTCATCTCACCAGTGTGGCTCGTCCTTGACCTCTGTAGGCAACAGACAAAACTTACGGTAGCTCCTTGCAGGTGGTGTCTTCTTTCTTTTCAATCAGTACCATGAATGGATTTGTTCATCAGGATGTGAGCTCGCAGAGTGCCTCCTGCGCAGCGAGGCAGGCTGCCCTTGAAGGAGCGGTACTGGTGACAGAGTTGCCAGCTGGTCAAGGGGAGCAGTTGCTTGTCTCTATAAGCACTTGTGAGGCCACATTTGGGGACCCGTGTCCTGTTTTGGCCCCACCAGCACAGGAGAGATCTTGAGTCAGCAGAGGATCACTGAAGGTAAGATGTTTAGGGGCATGGAGCACATGCTATACGAGCACAGACTGGAGCACCAACTCTGCTCAGCAGCGCTCAGAGCAAGGGTAAGAGATGGCAGGCACAGGTTCCAACAGAGAAAATTCCAGTTAGCACAGGAACAGAGCCCCATGGAGATGAGAATCTTACCCTAGGGACTTGCAAGATTGGACAAGACCCGGAGCAGCCTGACCTAGTTTCCAGGGCAGTCCTGCTCTGAGCAAGAGTTGGATGAGATGGCTTCCAGAGATCCCTTCCAACCTGACTTTTTTCTCCATTTCTGTCTGCTCCAAATGCCCAGAGCTTTCCTAATGCAGTGTCTGCCCTGACCCTCAGCTAAAACCCTCCTCACTAAAACCCTCCTTGAATTCTCCTAGAAATTGCAGACCTGGGCAGGCTAGATTGTTTTCTGCGGGATGTGTCCCCCATGTCTGCCTTCTGCTCCTTATGCTTAGTAAACTCTCTGGGGGAGAAACTGTTCTTGGTCTGGGTTGCATTTCCCGATAGGACAGGGTCCAGCACGAGGCATAACAGAATACAGGAAGGTTTTAATCTCTCAGGAAACGCTGCCTGACCTTCTCCCTGGCTGCTTGTGATCTGTTGCTTTTGAGGTGGGGAGGTCAAGGGCAGCTTCTTTTCATCTCTACCTTGACGGAGTGGCATTAAACCCCGGTGCATCCCAGCCGTGCCACAGCTTCTGGGCTCTGCAGTGTAAACAACAAAGGGGATTTTCTGTCCTCATCCATTCCAAGTTACGGTGGCTTCAGAGAGCTCCTTGGCCCGTTTCCACCGCAATCCTCCAGCTCCCAAACCCACGCAACTGGGAGGTGGGGCCTCGTGGTGGTGGTAGTAGTGGCTGAGGTACAGCGCCTCACTCTCAGAGGATCTGGGTGAAGGGACGGTGCAGCCACCACTCTCTGCTCCTGCCTTGCTGGGGACGGGCTGCCCCTCGGTGAGTAGCCTGTCCCCACCAGCCGCTCTGGGGACAGCTTCAACAGGACCAGGGGGTGGGGGTGTGAGATCACCTGCTCTCCCTACATCTCCGGAATTTCATCTGCTGCTAAGAAAAGGGAGTCTGTGCTAGGGCTGGGAGCTGGAGTTTGGCTTTCGGCAGTCACCCAGCCAGGAGCGGTGGAGACGGCTGTTTTGCGGTGCTTTTGCCCCCCGCATCGAGCTGGGGCTGCGCAGAGACAGGCGCTGGCATTGCGAGCGATGTTGCTGCGGAGCAGATGTGTGGGAGGGGGATGCTGACCACAGCTGGGCAGCTCGTCACATCCCCTCTCTCTGCTCCTGTCCTGCCTTCTCACCCCTTCTCAGCCTGCTGCTCTCAGCCTGGCCCTCATGTACAGCTGTTAGCATCCTGCTTGCTCTGAGTTTGCTTTCCAGCTCTGCCAGTGCCCTTCATCCTGCCTTGTACTGCAGCTCCTCCAAACTAGACACCTCTCAACTAATTTTTTTGCATCTTTGGGTGTTCAGACACATCGGCAGGGGAGGACTGTGTGGACTCATTGATTTTACAGCTTAACTGGTAAAAAGTCAAGTGTTAGGCAATGCCACATCCATTGCACCCATGAGAGGTGCGTGTCTCAGCCCAGCATCCAGCCCTGCTGTGCTTGGGGGGTGCAGGAGTGAGTGGGGGGAGCCCGAGCCCAGCCCTGCCTTTGCAGGGTCTACGGCTCCCAACTTTGCTTTGCAGGTGGATGCGTCACGATGACGGCGAAGAAGAATCAGACCCTGCAGAATGGAAGTGCCCAGGTGGGTGCAGGAAGAGGGAGAGGGGAGGGCAGAGGTGTGCCAGGGGCACCTGGTAGTGCCTACCGACTCTGCCACATGAATACAAGTCACATCTCATGCTGTCCCACGGGTGCCCCTGTCGTCTTTATATGTATCTTTGATGCAATAGTACGGAATGTCATCAAAGAGAAAGGATGAAATCTTTTGCTTGCTTGAAATTAAATAGTTCAGAATCCAGAGACTTAACCTTGAGCTGATGTGAGCCCTCGGTGATACCTGCCAGCAGTGCCTGTCCTTCATGTGTCCCCCCACTGTGGACCCTGGTCCTCTCTGTCATGCTGCTGTGGATGCAGCACTGCTCTGAACAGCCAGAGCCCCCAGGATGGCCAGCTGCAGGATTTGTGAGGGCTAGCTCAGCTAAGCCGAAATTAGCACAATATAGCACAAAATAATACAGCTTTTCTCAAACATGCAAAGTCACAGTCCAGTCGTAGGGACGTGAAGCCAAACTCACCCTCTCCCCGCCCCAAAGGCGATCAGGGGAAAGCTCAGCTTTTTCTTCTGCGCTGTCAAGTGCAACCCAAAGAGCTCTTCCCTCACGGCTGCTGAGATGTTCAACTCCATCCTCCCTTGGGGTGCAACAGCTCTCTCGGTCGTCTCACCTCGCCACGTGGGCGCCGGGTGAGAGGAGGAGCAGAGCGCGTTTATCCCACTCACCCAGCTTTGAGAGACCGTGCTCTGGCACTGGCAGCACACACAGAGGTCAGGGTCAGCTGTGCTGGTTTATACTGGCATCCCACATCACCTGTGCTAGCAGGGTGTGGGGACACGGTGCCTTGCTGCCCTGGAGAGCTCTGGTGCCCCCTTCTTACAGCAGTGGCTCCTACCAAAGCCCTGTGTGCCCTTAGGACAGACCTGTCCCTCTTCCCTTCTCATTTTTGAGGTCCATATCCCTTACTTGTCACAGTGGCGACAAGACAGACAGGACAGAGGTGCCACATAGGCTCTGGTCTTTGCTGGTCCAAGGACAGGATCAAGGGCTGGGTCAGTGGAAGAAGCAGCAGAGCAGGGTGGAAAGCCAGAGGGAGCAGCTGGGCTATGGACTTGGGAGATGGGGGAGTGGGGACCATCAACCCGTCGACGCTCCCTGTGGTGTCCCTGCTCCTTCAGCACCAGCAGCCAGCCAGCTTGTCCATGGCTATACCATATGAGTGTAGCTGGCAGACCCTCAGTGAGGTTCAAGAAATGCCCCCCTCCTCCTCCTCCTCTCCCTCCAGCATGAGCTGAGGACCTTTGTGGTCACTGCAACACGCCAAATGCCACCGGTGTGTGTATGATGGGGATCCTTGGGGAAGGGCTGTTGGCTAACTGAAGCTCGTCTGCCATGCGCAGGAGAACGTGCTGCAGAGGGTCCTGCAGCTGCCGGTGGTGAGCTCGACCTGCGAAAGCCTCCAGCGGACCTACATCAGCACCAAGGAGGCCCATCCTCTCATGGCCTCAGTGTGCGACGTCTACGAGCGGGGCGTGCAAGGTGCCGGCGCCTTGGCCATGTGGAGCGTGGAGCCCGTGGTGCGCAGGCTGGAGCCTCAGTGTGAGTCCATCTGCCAGGAGAGACATGGCAGGGGGAACCCCACCAGAAACTCCCTTGGTGGGACAGTGCTGACACTAGCACGTGCCTAGCACAGCCTGGGAGCTCTTCTTACCAACCCACCCCATGCTTTTGTCCAAGGCAGTCGCTGTGGCTAACAACCTGGCCTGCCGAGGCTTGGACCACCTGGAGGAGAAGATCCCTGCCCTGCACTACCCTGTTGACAAGGTAAGTCACAGGCAGGACAGTCTGGGACACCCCAGCCCCTCTGCAGAGCCCACAGCATGTCTCCTCTGGACTCGTTTCTGGATGGTGATGGGCTGCCGGGAGGGAAAAAAGGCAACATCTCCAAGCAAGGGCTCTTCCAGAGGCTCCTACAGACCAGGGGGTGGTTGGGGCTCTCCCAAACCTAGATCAACAGTATCCTATGTCCCATCCCTGCCAAATACCTCCAGTCTAGGCTGGAAAGAGCCGTTATGCCCCACTTTGGGCTGTCTACTGGCTTGGCCATGGCTGGGGTCTCCGTGGTCCCTCTGGCTGTCCCATGCCACGCCAAGCACACCAGCAGGACTAATCTCCATCTCTCCACCCACAGCTCGCATCTGAACTGAAAGACACCATTTCCTCCCCGCTCCAAAGTGCCAAAAGCACCATTGGCAACTCCATGGATAAGATCAAGGAGCTGGCAGCAGAGGGCTACGAGGCCACCAAGAACACAGTGGAGATGACAGCACAATACACGAGGAGGAACTCAGTGAGCCAGATGGCAGCCGCAGGAGTTGACACGGCCCTAGGAGGGCTGGAAAAGCTGATGGAGTACCTGCTGCCGGAGGAGGACGAAGAAGCAGGTAATCCTGATGCCCAAATCCCCTCTGAGGGTGTCTGGTGAGGGCTGGCTGTATGTCGAGTGGCACCTCACTGGTGGGGCACACATGGCAGGAGGAAACCCCTGGATTTTTGGCATAGGACTGCCCAGAAGGTTGACCCATCAGGACATAAACCCCCCACCGTTCTTCTACCTATTTTCTTCTGCCTTTAGGTCAGAAACCCAAAGAGACACGGGGATCAGCAGCAAAGGTCTCCCAGCAGCAGCCCAGCGCTCCCAGTGCTCCCAGCACCCTGGGCCGGATCAGCGCCTTGGTTAGCACCGTCTCCCACCGCGCTTACCAGCAAACCACTCAAAGCCTCCAGCATGCCAAAGCCAAAGGGCAGGAGCTGGCCACCTGGATCCCCATCCTGGTGAGTGCCAGAACCCGCCTGCCAGGTTGCTGTTCCCGCATACCTTCCTTTGGGCTGATTCTGCTTTCGGATGAGACACTTCAGGCTCCTTGGAGCACATTCCCAGAGCGGAGTGGTGAGCGCTGCCGTTTTCCCTGCTCAGCAGCGTGAGACAGGGCTGGCAGTTCCCATGGCACATTCACACACAACCTTGTACCATGTTAGTGGGACAGGTTATTTTTAGCCGGCTACAAATGTATATTGTTGATTTATGGCCTTGCCATAACATCCTTCCTAAAGCAAAAAGCCCCTGCAGAGGCCCAGAGGGGATGAGGAGGAGATTCCTCTCCTCTCCCACCCAGAACTGCGGTGGGAACCTCTTCCCTGGCCCGTGCCAAAACCCTGGAGCTCCCGGCTGCCCTTGGGATTTCTTCCCGCATCCCTGAAAGAACCCCTCTGCTCCCCGCCCTCAGGCTAAGCAGGATGGGGCAGATAGGATCTGCCAGCTCCCTCCAAGCAGTGGCTTTTTGCTCCTTTTCCAGGGCAGTCTGGCCAAGCCAAGTGTATCCGAGGCACCACGGGCCCACAGTGATGGGCAGAGCACCACGGCCGGCCGGCTGAGCCGGCGGCAGAGCAAGGTGCCGGAGCAGAAGCAAGAGAAGGTGGGGAAGAAGGACAACAACCACACCAAGGAGGTATGGAGAAAAGGGGGGCAGAAAGCTGGGGGTGCCCCAAAGCATCCTCCTGCCCCTGGACCATGCCAGCATAGGGGATGTTCCCCCCATACCCTTG
>NW_010425694.1:5800-6031 GCF_000710305.1 Buceros rhinoceros silvestris | reverse complement strand
CCCTCCCTGACTACCCACGCTGGGGGCTGTGGGCAGCCTCTGTGCCAGGCAGGGTCTCCCTAGCTCATATATCCTTTACTGCTGTGGGGTGTCAGCACCGAGCTCCCTACCAAGTCCCTGAACACCTTGAAAAATCCCCCAACATGGTCCCAGCAGAGAGGGGTGGTGTGAGCTGGTGGGGCCAGGAACACTCCCCAGCAGTGGCTCTGCTGGGACGGGGGGAACGGAAGC
>NW_010425694.1:5383-5684 GCF_000710305.1 Buceros rhinoceros silvestris | reverse complement strand
GTTGGTGGGAGCGGGTGGGGCCAGGAACACTCCCCAGCAGTGGCTCTGCTGGGACGTGGGGACGGGAAGCAGCAGGTCGGGGTCACTGCCCTTCACCTCCGTCTGCAGCGGAAACACAGCCTGGGGCAGAGGGTCCCTGGGGGCCTGGGAGTGGGGGAAGCCGGGGAGGAGGGACAGGGAATGACCCTGCTGCAAAGGGCTGGGCTGGCTTTGGCAAAGCAGCAAACCAAAAGCACTCAGGCTTTGAGCTGCAGAGAGCGGGGAGCTCATGGCCACCCCTGTCCTGCTCGGAGGGGCTGGT
>NW_010425694.1:3057-5232 GCF_000710305.1 Buceros rhinoceros silvestris | reverse complement strand
TTTCTCTCGGCAGGCAGAGGACGAGCCCGGGCTGGTGGGCAGCGTGGCTCACAACCTGCAAACTGCCTGTGCCTCCGGCATCTCCAGCATGAAGAAGGTCCCGGCTGTGGCCTGGGATGCAGCAGAGGGGTTGATCCTCTTCACCCCCCGCAGGCTGTCCAAGGCCATGGAGACGGTGGATGCTCTGGGGGGGACCCTTGTCAGTGCCCCCAAGCATCTGCTGGGCACCCTGTACAGCTACCTGCCGGTGAGTTTGTCCCCAGTCAGGTCCTGTCCATGTCCAGCAAACCCCATTTTGCCCAATCTCCTCCCATGAGCGTCCCTTAGCTCCAGGCAGTGCCAGAAGGTACCAGAGTGGGGAGATGGGGTGCTATCACAACACCTCTGTTCCACCCTCCTCCTGATCATCCCCCCAGCCATGACAGCGAGTCCTCCCCTTAAAGCCAGCAGGCTGGCCAGTAGTGCCACCTTCATGATGTTCATGCCCAATCCAGAGTGTGACCACAAATCCAAATTCCTGGCAAAAGTTCAGGGTGAGACCATGTCCCCTCTCCTTGCCCCCATCCCACTGCTCCCCTGGAACCATCTCTCTACCGCAGCTGCCCAGGGGCTGCAGCCACCCACTCCCCTCTGCTGATGACCCCTATGGGGGTAAATGGGCTTGTCCTGAGGTCCCCCCAGTTTTGGGGTGTCTGTGTAGTACAAGAAGAGCAGGGCTGGCCAGCGGGTACAGCCTGGCCGGGTGCTCACCCCCTCTCTCAGCATCGCAGGCAGTCTGTGAAGGAAGAGGATGCAGCTGGGGACAGCAAGCCCAGCCCGGAGAAGGAGAAGGAGCAGAAAGAGGAGGATGACAAGCCTGCCAACCCCTCTGCTGAGGAGAAATCCCAGCTGAGGGGTGACTGGAGGCTGTACCGCGGCCATCACCCCCTCTCCTTCCTGGGGCTTGAGGAACCCCTCCTCCTGCGGCACAACCTCTACCGCAGCCCTGCCTTCGAGCCCGAGTACCCCCTCCCACGGAAATCTGCCTTTGCCCCCTACAACAGGCGGGTGAGCGAGGGCTCCTACCGCTTCAACCCCGAGGCCATGTACAGCCGGGCTTACTACACCAACCTCTACAGTCCTGCCTTCAAGAAGGAGTGAGCTGGTGGGGAGGATCAGTGCATCTCAGCCCCTCTCTAATACTCCTCCAACATGCTTTGCCTGGGCCCCCGCCAGCCACCCGCACACCCCTGTACTGGGACAGGAGCTCAAAGTGGGAGACACACCATGGGATGTCTTCTTCTGGAGTGCACTGGGGCCAAGATGGGGAATCAAGGCAGCCCAAAGCCCTGCTGGCGTGGAAGGAGAAGGCAGGAGGAAGTGGGATCAGAGGAAACCAGAAAGATAAAGCAGATGCAGAAAGAGCAGTGAGGAAAAAGGGATTGGCTAGGCCTGGCACTGGGATGCCCTGGTCCCAGTTGAGTAGATAATGTGGACTTAGATGGGCTACACACTGAGGACAATGCTGAGACAGAGCAGGGAGGACAGCAAAGCCATCAAATACCACCACAGCAAGCCTTGTTCCCCATCCTTCCTCCCTCCGTCTCCCCTCACAGGGCCATCCCTGGCCACAGATTGCTCTGCGTGGAGGAGCTGAAGGTCCTTGCTGAGCAGCAGGACTCATGAATAGGAAAGCCCTGGTTACCCACCCCCAGCTGATGGTGGGACGGATGGTGGGGTTAGGAAGAAGACTGGTGAGAACAGGTGGAGCTCCTGGAGCCCTTCTCTCCCACAGGACCGCCTGGCTTCCCACAACACCTTGTATCCGCTGCGATAATAAACCTTTCCAATCTGCCACTTGCCCCGTCTGCTCGGCTGCTTTACCAGAGTGAGCCCGAAAGGAGGGAGCAGGGTCAGGGAGCAGACCCAGTGCAGGGAGGGAGCAGGTACAGGAAACTCATCCTCCAGTCGCTGCCACGAGGACGGCAGGTGCTCATGTCCAGCACAGTACGTGTCTCTTGCCATGCTCCAAGTACAAATTCACAGCCCCGAGGAGCCGGGGGCTTTCTGCCAAAGGCGATTTATTGCATTTCCAGAAGAACACTGCAGAGAAGTCAGAACACAAACCCTCTTCCAACACACTGCTTCCTCAGGCACACGAGGGAGGGGTTTGAGAGAGGCAGGGAAACGCCTCCC
>NW_010425694.1:0-2969 GCF_000710305.1 Buceros rhinoceros silvestris | reverse complement strand
CACCGGAAGGTGTCAGCAGTGAGCCTGGCAGCAATGGTTCAGCAATGAGCCCTTTCCCACCTCCCCTCCTCCCCGGGGACAGGCAGCCTCACAGAAGGAGCGGCCTGGGGAGGCGCACGGTGCAGTCCCCGTCCTGGGAACGAGCCACGCGCCTGGTTTTTCCCAGGCACAGCCCGTACGGCGCTTGCACAAGGGAAACGGCTGCGACTGCTGAAAGGCTGTGGGAGAGAAGACCACGAGCGGGACAGTTCAAAAGCTTGGGGTGGGGTGGGAGGTGTCAGCCCTCACCAAGGTCCTCTGGGGTCAGCCAGTGCCGCGGGCTCTGGGACACTCTGACGCAGTGATGCACATGTGGGAACTGCCAGTGGCTCCCCAGCAGAGAAACGCCCACCTTGCCAGCTCATGGGTGCTCCAGGGTTACCAGAGAGGACCTTGATGAGAGTTATACATGAATAAGGATCCCCAGGGTAGAAGTGGGGCGACAGGGAGCAGGGGACCATGCAGAAGCAGCGTGTCCTTCCTGCTCACCAACAGCCAGGGCAGCTCCCACTGAAGGAGCTGGGGATGATGCTGCCTGGAGCTGTGACAAAACCACCTGGCGCTTTCCAGTGTTGGAGGATGGAAGGAGGAAGCAGGAGGCACCTAAAGAGCTGGCACAGCAAGGAGTAGAGACTCTGCCCCATCATGGAACCAAGAGGAAGGCACTACAGTCTTCAGCTGCACTAGCTGTGTCTGGCAGGACACCCAGACCCCATCGTTAGGAGGACAGTGAGGAACCCATCGTACTGATGGAAACACACGTGCCATTTCCACGGGCACCCAGGGAGGGGGCTTGGTCCAGCCGGGCAGCACAAGGAGAAGCAACACCTACGCCAAGCTCAGAGGGAGTCTGTTCGCTTACGGGCAAACACAGCTGACATGGTCTTGACGATGCCACGGATCCCCGTACCCTTTTTCAGTGTCAGTCTGGTGTCAGGGATGCGCTCGGCCAGTCCATGGAAGACCATGAGGGCCCCATGATAAGCCTCAGCTGCAGAGACCTCGTAGAAACCACAGTCTAAAGAGAGGGCCAGGAGCCGACCCTCCTCGCTGGACACCACCCGTTGGTGGTGCAGATCCCGTTTGTTGCCCACAATGACAATGGGCACCTTCTCCTGGCTCTGCCCCTCTTTGACTGCCTTGATGAACTGGATTTTGAGGGGCAGGATGTTGAAGCTGGCACGGTCGCAGATGCTGTAGACCAGGACAAAGCTGTCTGCCCACTGGATTCGCTTCTCCTCCAAGGAGCCCTCCTCTGCCTGCTCCTGGGGAGAGAAAAAAGGAAGGGCTTTTTTATCCATCTCCTTCCATGCTTGCCTGCTAGCACAGGGTGCAGCAATCCTGAGTCCATTGGGACAGGGACGGCTAGCAAGCAGCAAAAGGAGGAAGTGAGGAAGGCAGAGCAGCACCTGGCAGACCTCACCAAGGGAACATGATTCGGGCTTCAGCATCATTGTCCGCACCTTATCACCCAGCAGCCAAGCACTGCAGGCTGCGGGAGATCACAGCGTGGACACCTCAGAGCGGCACTTCCACTCCGTAGCACAGTCCCATGTCTGGGCTTCAGCTCTAACACCCTCAGCCAGAGGACCACGGGCCACGGTGACTGCTGGTACCCTGCCAGCAATGCTGTGGCCCTGTGGTCTGCAGGCAAGAAGGGGTCAGTCACCTACAAAGCATCTGATGTGAGAGCTTTGATCAGCTGGAGCTCCCAGCCTGTCGTCCCCCAGAGGTAACTTTTAGTAGAGGGTCTTTTTTGTCTGTAGGGTGAAAATGGGTGACAAGAGTGGAGCCCTCTCACCTGGGAATTGGGGATGTCCCAGATGTGGAAAAGGATCTCTCGGCCATCCACAGTCAGGTTGTGGCTGTAGATGAATTCTGCAAAAAAAAAAAAAAATTGTCAGCTCCGTGGACCCAAGAGATAACTCCCTGAGCCTAGGTCTTCTCCTCCTGGGGACAAGCTTGTCACGTCCACCCTGAGAGACCATGCTCCATAAGGCAAGGTCTGGGGACTCTTCTCGTACAGCAAGATGGAGCATGGTGACCTTCACAGCTCTGACTGCCTCGGCTTGCCTCCACCCCAGCATTCAGTCCAGGCACACTGGTGCCACCAGCTGTCACCCAGGACCTTTTGCACCCCAGAGAAGCAGTCTGGAACAAAGAGATGGGTCACTGAACAAATACAACCATCATGCCCCCACCCTGGGAGCAGGCAAAGGCTCCAGAGAAAGGCAGGAGAGGACAGCAAGCAATGACACCCTGCAGGCAGAAGCAGGCTCACCTCCTGGCCCCAGTCCCTAACGGGACCGGCCTGGCCCTGGCCTGGCACTCACCCATGTCTCCGTACTCCCCGATAAAGCGCCGGGTCAGGAAACGCACGGTCAGAGCTGCAGAGGCAAGGACAAGCATCATCAGAATGACCCTAAACCTGGAGGCTTTCCCTGTTCAGATCCAGAGCAGAGCCAGGCACCATCTCCGTGTAACTCCCGCTAGCAGAACGAGCTCTGGTTTCCTCCCAGCCACCGGCAGGTCTGCGAGCAGAGCAGAGCCGAGCAGAGGCACAGCACCACCAGCAGACTGCAGCTCCGCCGAAAGCACCTTCGCTCCTCCCTCGCCCGCTGCCTCCAAGGGGGTGCTCGGCTTCCCCGCCGCCAACCTCGGCCGCTCCCGAAAGCTCAGCCGCATCTCACCAGCTTGCTCCGCGGGGCTGCTCTGGGCAGCTTCTCCTCCAAATGCGGCTGCTGCAGTTTTCAACTTTTTATTTTGAAGGTTTGGGGGGTGGTGAGAAGCGGGTCTCCCTCCCTGGGAATCCTCTGCGCACAGCTCACGGTTGCTTCTTACCCGATTTCCCCACCTTGTCCGCTCCCATGACAAGGACGTTCGCTTCCACCTTCAGGGCGGTGGGGCCGGGCGTCTCCACGAGGGCCGGG
>NW_010425693.1:0-1532 GCF_000710305.1 Buceros rhinoceros silvestris | reverse complement strand
GTGTAATTACCTGCTTTTTCACCTAAATAACTTCTGTAACCTGAAGGAGATTGAATGGATTTGGTGTGATAGGCTGACAAAATATAGCTCTCAACATGCTAGGTGAGATACCCTTTCAAGAACAGATTCCTGGAGTTGGATTTGTTTCAAGATCACTTGGGCTGGATCTGCTTGAGTATAAAGAGTCATGACATGATCTTGGAGTCACGCATGCCAGTCAGTTCTGTTTTACAGAGCACGCTGCTGATGGGATGATTTCTGAGTTTGGTAAGTGCTTCTATCCCCTCTGTCTAGAGGATTTTATTGTAGTACTCAGTAAAACGTTTACATGAACTGCTAGTAAAGGATAAACAAACCTTGGAGTCACGCATGCCAGTCAGTTCTGTTTTACAGAGCACACTGCTGATGGGATGATTTCCGACTTTGATAAGTGCTTCTATTCCCTCTGTGTAGAGGATTTTATTGTAGTATTCAGTAAAACGTTTATATTAACTGCTAGTAAAGGATAAATAAATACAGCACAGAGAAGTTTAACATGGGGGAGGGGAAAGTGTTTATACTGTATTAGCAATATTTGTTTAACCAGAAATGGATCAGACCTGACATTTATCTGTACTGGATAGCATTTGCTTTAAACAAAACAAAGCCCTGAAATGGATTAGTTTTCACATGCATCAGAATTCCTCTTCTCGTGCCGAAAAGCTAGAGGCTTGGAGTGGTCCTCAGGACCCAGCTGTGCTCATGTCATCGATGGTGTAACCGTATTGCTAAAGGACTACTGTGTTGTCATCTCCTCTGACCATGAGTAAGAGAAGGGAGTCTTCTATTTACAGTCTGGACACATCACTAGTCAAATTCCACTGGAAATACGCAAAAAGGGACATTTGGACTTTCTAAAACTCTCTTGGCAGTTCTTGCGCTTGGTTGTGTCTTCACCTCCTAGGCTTCCATGTCTTGCGGTGGGATGCTGTTGAAAAGTTTTGGTTTTATTCCAAATTTTATTCTGGAACTAAAAATTTCAAAGATAGAAGAAGAACTTGCACTGAAGTAGTGAACTATAGAGGTTATTTTTTGATTTCCCAGAGACTGATCTTTTGCTGATGACATAAGGTGGATTTCATCTGGGAATTCCTTTGTAGGTGCTGTACAAGGACAAGTTGTCCAGAGGATTGCTTCTCGTTCTGGAAAACCCTTTTTCAGAGTCTTTGAACTTTTAGAAAATAACTCTTTTTCACAGATTATCATCCTATCATTTGGGGGTTTGCAGTCAGTCTGTGTCTTTGGCAACATTTGGCCGAATACAGATAATCTGGTAAAATGATGCCAGTTTATGCAGTTGAGAGTTGGTTGTAATGCTGACATGAAGCGATAATGTGGGCTGGGGGCTAAGGCACTGAACGCTTTCCCACGTACGCCATATCACAAGCCAGTTAGCCTGTAAACTCTGTTCATTTTGCTCCTCCGCTATTGATGGATTACAGATTACAATGAGTTAGTCCCATCTTCCGTGACATTTATTTTTATATTCACAA
>NW_010425692.1:0-359 GCF_000710305.1 Buceros rhinoceros silvestris | reverse complement strand
CGTGCCTCAAGCCAGGCTGGCCAGGCCTGATGGCCTCTCTCCAGCCGTGCAGCTGCGGGGCCGGGCACGCGGGGAACAGCCGGGCTCACTGTTAAAGACCGAGGCAAAGGCGGCACTCGGTACGTCAGCCTGTTCCTCAGCCTGGGTCCCTGTGCTCCCCCCACATCCCACAAAGGATGGGGGTTCTCCTCAGCCTCCTTTTGGTGTGAATGGAAATGGAGATGTGAAGAAATGTACAGATGTAAATAACTGGAGACATTTCTATTTACATTTTTCATTAATGTTACCTAAATGTAAAACAAATTAAAAACCAGACAAATGTAAACAGTTTTTATTGTCTTTTACAGCAGTGGCCAGAT
>NW_010425691.1:0-4106 GCF_000710305.1 Buceros rhinoceros silvestris | reverse complement strand
TCGGCTTGGTCTCAGGCTGCCCTCGGCCTGGTCGGCGGCAGAGCAGATTCCTGGGAGCTCTCCTCTCTTCGTGAAGTCCGGAAGTCCAAGAGAGGACACTCCCCTTGGCTGCTGGGTTTTATAACCTTAACACGTAACATTGCACCTGACTCTTTAACCAATTAAATGAGGAATTATCGTATTTGCATGGAATAATTCCTATGTATCCATTACCCAAAACAAGGAAGTTTCAGCTCAAACCAGGAAGTTTAGCTCAAACCGGGACATGCTCCAAGAGGTTCATGTCTTTCTTGTGCTCAGGACTCCAGGGCTGAACACAGTACTCCATGGGGGATCTCACGAGAGTAGAGTGGCAGAATCACCTTCCTTGCCCTGCTGGCCACTCTTCTTTTGATGCAGCCCAGGATACAGCTGGCATTCTGAGCTATAAGACACATTGCCGGCTCATGTCCTCACTTCTTCAGGCTAATCCCCTTTAGAGCAGACAGCTTTCATATTACATAGCAATTGGCCCTGGATCTTTTCAAGACTCAGGTGATGTCCGCATGGCCTTAAGACACAAATAGTATTTTGTGTGAATTTTTCTGTTTGAAATAGCTGGAATAGTACAAGAGCTGTGGTGCAGCTCTATATTGGTGAACCCAAACACACTTCTTGTGCGTTCTGGATGTGTCATAGGAGCATCTGGTAGAAACCAAAGGGAAAAAACCTGTGTTGGGTCAATATCCAATGCCTGCCGAAGATGCTGCAGAGCAAGGTAATACAGCTGGAGCCACTGCTAGTCTGAGGAGGATTATTTCCCAGATCACTTCCTGGCACTGTTTTGGGAGAACTAATAAAGGTGACCTAAAACAAGACAAAGGAATACTGCCCTAAGCAATGTAGGTGATTTGGGTCCAGTACACAATCTTCTTCTGTGATTCCTTTTTATTTATCGTTGTAGACAGGGATGATAATGTCATTATGGTCTACAAGACAACAGGTAGAGATCTCAAAGTTTAACTCATTTGCCCATTCTGTTGAACAGAGATAAGCAATCATCTGAATAATGTTTACCTCTCTCATTTCCCAGATGTACAAATGTGGTATTCCAGCTTTTATAATACTTAGTGGTATGACTGTCATACATCCATACACAATGTGTCCTCTGTCCCATCCAGATTCAGTTATGTTTACATGTCAGATACGCATAAACGTCATAATCTCTGAAGAACAAAGTTCTTACAAATGTTAAGAATTTTTACAACTTGATCTAGTCCAGAATATCAGATAATGCAGGCTCATGCCTGGCCCAGATTCTTCGATTTAATAATCAGATGCTTTTTTTCTCCTGGAGGTAGCTTCTAATTAGTCTGAAACAGATTCAATTGTTTTATACCTTCAAAAATGTGGTTGCTTTGTTGTTCAAGCAAGATACTAGGTTCATATTTCTGGACAACACACACAGTTTATTTACAGAGTCACTTCCCAGACTGCTTGATCTAATAAGTGCTGTTCAGTGCCCAGCAAAAATATTTTAATCACTGCTAGAGACATCACTCAAATAAATCTCAGTAACTTCATAAAAGTCACTTGCAACACTGTATAACAGGAGAATGCCATTCACCCCTGAATCACCAGAACCAATTTATGTAGCATTTTTGATTCAGAAGTTTTATTAGACTGTTATACACCTCCTGAAAGACAAACTACCTAGCTAAAAAAGAGTTCCTTTGTACAGCTGTCCTGCTCCCTGCTCATTCTGTAATCCATGCCATACTTCTGCCAAGATAGTATTTATGGAAGCAAACCACAGACTGTTTAATGAACTCCACTCAGTTAAACAGACAATTTTATCCTTTTTTTTTTTTTTTTTCCCCCAGTTCAAATCATGACACAGCTCCAAAACCAGCTGCTTAATAGGATACTCTTTATCCGTGAGCTCTGTGGCATAAACATGGGAATGAACCTCTGGCAAGACAGTTTTCTGAACAAGAGTTGCTGCCAAAGTTTCAATAGTACAGTACAAATATATATATACATTTTTTCAGCTTGAGAACATACATTCCCCTCTACATTCTGTACCTCTCTCTCTGTCTTAAAAGTATATTTGCCTAATAAAGTCTTTATATTTTGCTGCTTCTCTAAATTTCAGCTCAAAGCAATTATTTTCTCTTTCATGTTTTTTCCCCTTTCTACTTATTGTGTGTTGTTGGCCTATGACTAGAAATCTGAAAACTTGGAATGTCCCAATAACTTGCTTTAAAGGTGGGTTCAACATTGAAAAAGTGTTTTCCACCTTTTAAAAACTTTTCACTGTACTTGAAAGACTAGAGATTAAGGAATGAACAAGGTCATTTGTAATTTGGGTTTTGTTACTTTCTTCAGTCTCCTTAATTGCACAATAAGAAATATTGTCTCCATATAAGTTCACAGATCTCACTGCTGGTTCTCTACTAAGCATGGCTTGGATCGAATATAAATTCTTTATTAAATTATATAATAGGTGTAATTCTTCAAAGCTAGCTTGATTCACGTTAGAAATAAAGGTAAAAGGCATTTTAAAACATTATCTGTCATGCTGCAATTTTTAGAAGGGTGTTATTTCAGAGGAAGAGAAACACAAATTATAACTTGAGAATTTAGTTGTATAGGCTTACTAGGTCTTTCAACTGAATAAGGACGATTACTAGCTGTATACTGTTTGCCAAAATAACTAGTACAATAAATGTTCTTTCCTTTGAATCACAGACTAAATTAATCTTTTTCTTTTAGGCATCCAAAAAGGTTTTCCACTCAATCAAATTTGTGTCTTCAAAAAAATTTTGTGAGTTTAATCATGCATCATTTTCTTTCAATTTCAACAAAAATAACAGCAAAAGTTGTTGACAACAATGTTAGGTTGACCGAGTTACAGCAAGGTCACCAGTTAGGTCACGGGCCTTGTGAGTTTGCAGTAGGCACACCAGTATTCCAGGCTAGACTTGCTGGGTCTTCCTCTTAATTTTGGTGAAAGTTTATTGAACTAAGACTTTTATTTCAAAACCATGTTCTCTGCTGGTTGCATTTTATTTTCTCAGAAAATTTGTGTTTTCTTACTACTACTGTGGTACATGTGCACAGGTGAGTGATGCGAAAGTAAGTCAGCTGAAAGGTTTTGGGGACTCTTCAATTTTATACCTTGCCTATGTAGCCTAGGGGAAGCTGGGCCTCTACCTTAAATCTTTCAATGGCCAATTGCCTAAAAGCCTCTTGGGATTTTCACTGATGACTTAGAGGAAAGCTTTCTTTGACAAAAAAGCAAATCTGGAAAAGGTTATGAGACCAAAAAGTGCCATTAACAAATTTTGTGAAATTTCGTGTTTTAGAATGAAAATGCAGGTTTGAATTACAGAAGTTACACTGTTGTAATACAGTGCTTACAGGATTCTGTAAATATATGACTTTGTATTGTATAATATTTCATTAAGAAAATGTGCTGCTTACAGCAGCTACAGTGGTATTTGAGGGGTATTTGAGACTTCCTGATAAATCTCAGGCCGTAAGCAAAATTAAGAAAATTGTCACTAAGAATGTACAGTTGTACAGTTCTATAGGGTCTGGTAATTTTTCAAGATAATATTTAAGATTTTTATCAATGATCTGGAAAGTAGTATAAAACACAAAACTGTAATGATAAACCACTACTACAAGAACTGGAGAACTATTAAATAACAAAGAGAAGTGACAAACTAAGAAAATACCTCATCTGGTAAGCCAGGCAATTGAATGAATTTTTAAACACATATTATAATAAAATACAGACAAATGTAAATTTGCAAGTCTAAATATTGTATTACATGCATATTAGCAGACAAAATATTCTGTTCTGTAAAATTGTGAGTGTCCTGGGTAGCCAGCAGACTATGAATTATCAAGAGTAGTGTTCTAGCTGAAGATTTTAATGGGATATCTTTAGGGACAGAAATAGGAATATAAATCAGATTATGGATGTTATACTACTCCTAAATCCAGTTCTTGTTTCCTCTGTTCAGAAAGGATGGCACAGAAGTGAGTGCAATTGCAGTAGTTAAAATGGGACAAAAAGTACTTTTGTTTTGAACCAAGAAGCTCCAAATAATAATAAT
>NW_010425690.1:3747-5559 GCF_000710305.1 Buceros rhinoceros silvestris | reverse complement strand
GGAAGCTGGTCCGGAGGGGAGCGGGGTTAGTGCCGAAGGGGTTAATGCAGCTCCTCGCTTTGTTAGTGCAGCGGAGGGGCCGTTTACGGAGCTAACAGGAAAGTTGGGAGCAGATTGCCAACAGCTTCCTCTGCTAATCCTGCACCAAGCAGATTGTGCTGCGTCTCCTTGGGAGGAAGCGCCAGGAGTGGCGTGTGACCTCTGTGGAGTGCTGGAACAATAAACCCGTCCTAATGGTCCCTCTGATTCCTCTCCCAGCCTCGTGTTTTCACAGTAAATGTTTGGGATGAGCAAGAGCTGCCTTCCTCCTCCCTCCCCTTCTTACTCCGGGCTCCTGGGAGAGATGTGGGCAGGAAATTTCAGAGCAGGCTCCATGTGTCAGAGAAGAACGACGCTGTGCGCCCGGATGGCCCAGGGAGGTGGTGAGGAACCGGCCGCAGCAGAGCCCTGGCACGGCCCACGGGCCGGATGCAGAAGGTTAAGGAGATTCTGTAGTTGCATTGTGCTGTGAAGGCAGAGCAGCCCCTGCCTGTGCCGCGGGGCTGTGCCCACCCGTCCCTCCCCACCCGAGCAGGGCAGGTCCCCTCGGGGCACCCCCAGAAGCAGCTTCCAGGGGCGAAGGGCTCTCCTGGAGGCCGAAGTGCTGGGCTGGATCCCAGGACATGGTGGGGGATGTCGGGAAAGGGAACCTCCCGCCCTTGGGTTTGAATGAAGCTGGACTGGGATTTTGGGGGGAATTATTCTGGAATTAATGACAAACTGAGCAATAAAGACTCTGCGCCTGGACACGGGACTCACCGGGAGCGTGTGGCTCTGTCTCAGTCACGCAGTGGCTGTGTCGTTCTGCCCCTGGCTGGGCTGGGGTCTGCTTCCAGCTCTGGGTTTGTCCAAGAACCCCAAGAGCCAACGCAGGAGCCCTGGGTGTGACTGCCACCCATTTCACAGAACCACAGGCTGGTTGGGGTTGAAGGGAGGGTTAAAGCTCCTCCAGCCCAACCCCTGCAGGCAGCAGGGACATCTGCACCCAGAGCAGGGACAGCCCTCTTCTCAAAAGCGAGTTCATTCTGTTTCTGGAAGCAACATAAGCAAATTACTTTTGCTTATGAACATTCTAAAAGGAGTGTACATTCATCTTTTTAACACATTGAATTTTTAAATGAGGAAAAGTGTGCATGAAGGCATTGCTCATTTCCCTGATATTGACAAAACCACGATCTTTCACGCCATGGCCACCTCTCCGGGCAGCCTGGGCCAGGGTCTCCCTACCCTCAGCACCAACAGCTTCCAGCGGGAATAGTTCTTGAGGGCACCGGTTACCTGAGCAGTGCTGTGGTGCAGCACCACCATCACGCTCAGTCCTCGAGAGCAGCCCCACAGGCGCAGCACAAGGGGCCAGGGATGTGTCTGCTTTGACACCAACTAATTCCTCCTTGTTTTGGGTTTATATCTCTTCTGGTGATGGGAACACTGGGATGCCACCCTGGGCCCTGGGCAGTAGCTCGGTGCCCCCGGCCTGGCCCTGCCAGAGACAGTGCCAGGGTTCCCACATCCCTGGGAAAGCAGCTGCACGGTGTTTAATGGTGTTTAATTAACACGCCCTCGCAGCCGCTGGTCTGTGGCTCAGGGTGGGAGCCGGCGCCCTGCAGTGCGAGCTGAGCGCAGAGCTCTTCCAGCTGTGTTTTGTTGGCCAGATGTTTTCCCTCCAAGAAAGTCGTTGAGACCAACATGGCTCATTGATAATTAAACCCTGGGGAACACACGTAACCTCTCGCTGCTTCCCCTGCCGCTCCCGGAGCCCTCCCCGGTGCCCCC
>NW_010425690.1:2090-2382 GCF_000710305.1 Buceros rhinoceros silvestris | reverse complement strand
CCTTTAAATAGACTCTTATTCAATGTTGTCCAGGAGGCAGCGGAGCAGCCCGACATCATCCGACATCATCCTTGTCCTGCAGCCCACCCCTGCGGCGACCTGGACATCCTCTGGAAGTTGATTTGGGGCAAAGACCTTGATGCCCTGGGAGCTTCTTCCCCCGCCTTGAGAGGTGGCAGCAGCCCTTTCACTCGGCGTTTCGCCAAGCGGTGGAAAGCAGCGAGGCCACGGCAGAGCCGCCGTGGTTTCTATGCCAACACGGCTGGGTGGCGGCCATGCCTGGGGGAGCACG
>NW_010425690.1:1524-1937 GCF_000710305.1 Buceros rhinoceros silvestris | reverse complement strand
GGGGCCTCCTGCCCCCCCCTCCCACGGCTGCCTGCCCCGCTGCCTCAAACAGTTCCTGAGACACCCACAGAACAAAAATGGTGCGATGACAGTGCCCGTGGCAGCCGATTCATCTGGGTCCAGATGCTCTTCGGCACGGGCGGGCTCAGAGCTGTGGCTGGGACACCACGGGGGTACCCTGGGGCACAGCCACCCCGGCGGCCCCAGCAGCAGCTCCTGGCTCCCATCCACAACTTCACCCCATCCTTTGTCCGCCACCCTCCTTCACAAACACTGAGTCAGGGCCAGGCACCACTTTGCAGGGGGATCTTCCATTTTCCTTCTCCTCCTCTTCCTCACTCCGCGCCCCTGCCCTGCCCTGTGCGGAGTGCTGCAGGGTGCTGCCCGCACTGGGGGGGTCACACTGGTGGTGG
>NW_010425690.1:924-1331 GCF_000710305.1 Buceros rhinoceros silvestris | reverse complement strand
CCCTAGCGCTTTCCTTTCCCCTGTCCACATATTCGGAGTGGCCTGGCGTCCCGCTGAGTCACCAGCCAGGAGATGGAAGAGGCTTTGGCAGAGAACAAGCCTGAGTTTTGATAGTTCAACTGTGGGAAAAAAAAAACCAGCGCAATTTCCTAATTAGAGCAGTGACAGGAACAAAGCCGATTTGTTCGAGAGCTGCGCGGCGGCATTGGGGAATGTGACCTTTGCTGGCTCTTGGTGCTAGACAGGAGCTGTCGGTGTATGGCGGTGCTTGGCAGTGGCTGAAATGCCTCAGCAGTGACTGCTCTGACGTAGGACAGCCAGAATTTCACCTTCTGGGGGCTGCCAGACCCGCTGCCAGCGGGTGTCTGATATGGAAGAAGCACTGGGCATGGTGGGTTCCCCCCGGG
>NW_010425690.1:539-766 GCF_000710305.1 Buceros rhinoceros silvestris | reverse complement strand
TTCTTTTTACCCCCACACATGGGCTGGTTTCCCCTCCCAAAAGTGCACTGTGGCTGCTCAGGTTGTAGGAGAAGCCGTGGACAGGTGCTGGGTGTCCCTGCTGGGTGACCAGTGGTCCCCAGCCCGGCCACGGCACCAGCTGGTCTCAGCACAGGCTGCCAGCTGCCAGCGGGCTGCTTGGGGAGCTAGTGTGGCTCCCCGGGCCGGGGGGGGTCACGGGCCCGCAC
>NW_010425690.1:0-334 GCF_000710305.1 Buceros rhinoceros silvestris | reverse complement strand
GTGCGCAGGAGGTGACAAAGCTCCTGCACAAGCCCGTCCGCACAGAAGGGCTGGAGATGCCAAGTGGGAGCTGGGCGGCCGCAGGACTGGAAGACGAGCAGTGGGAATTTGTCGTCGTGTGCTTCAACCCCAAGAACCAGCATTTGTGCTGCAGCCTGGGAGCTGGTCTAGGCTGCGACAGCCTGGCTGAGCCCGTTGGACTCAGTGGTACCAGCAAACGTGACCGAGGGTGCTGTGGGGTCTTGTACCAGCCCACAGGGGTGCTGGCTTGGTGGGAGGGAAGAGGTGACACTGGGCAGGTGATGGCAGCAAGGCCTGATCCCGCCCCTGTGTC
>NW_010425689.1:0-21757 GCF_000710305.1 Buceros rhinoceros silvestris | reverse complement strand
GGAAGCAAGAGAGAGCGATCCTCCCCTTGCTTGCCGCTTTGTAACCTTGACACGTAACATTGCACCTGACTCTCTTAACCAATTAAATGCGGAATTATCGCATTTGCATGGAATAATTCTATTTGTCCATTTCCCAAAATAAGGAAGTTTTAGCTCAAACCAGGACAACCACCAACACCGAGTGCAGTGGCCCCAGCCAAACCACTCCTGTTGCTGCAGGGACTGCTTCTCACCTGGGTCTTCCGCATCTTTTCTTCTCTCTCGTTAATGAATAGGGTAGGCAGTGGTCAGAGGACTTAATTTGGCCAATACACCCCACAAGCAACACTCTGTTAAGCATAATTTGGAGATGCCTTGTTTGGCACAGAATATTTCTCCTTTTGATAATTATGTACAAATGGCTTTAAAATATTTGTTGAACAGGCACTTACAATTTATCAAACATTTGAAGAGTCACTTCCAGATTTAACTACATCAAAACTGAAGACTTTAGCTATGCCTCATGATTATGATACTTCAGGATGAGTTATATCTGCATTCTTGAAGTTCAAAGATGTCTAGAGAAGATTCTCAGAAAGAGTAGCACGCATTTATTGCACGTGGGAGAAATCCAACATCCCCAACACATCTATGTTCAAAACTGAAAATGGCACTTCTAAGAACCCCAACGCAGAAAATGACAGTGATTGTACTACAGCACAAAACCCGATATTTGGCATAATACACCCACACAGAACAGAAAGGTTTACTATAGCACACATGGTTCTTACAGAGCCTCTATACTTAACTATGACAAAAAACATCTGCTTAATTTTTTAAATAGTTCAGAAATAGCAGTAAGTCTTGGGGTTTTAGCAATAAAAAACATTGTCACAACCCATTACCCAGAAATCAACAAGTGATATGAACAGCTTATCCCAGGCAGCCCCTGATGGAAAGACTGCTGCTCCGTTTTAAACTACGGTCAAAACAGAGCATTAGATAGCTTCAGTCAGTCACAGCACATCAAAAAGTCTTTTTAAAGGATGAACTGAAACACATAGGCTATCCACTTGAGAGACGTGTCTCCACAGCGAAATGCCATATAGAATCTAAAGTTCTTGTTTTTGAAATTAACAACAAGATGTCCTTATACTGTCAAATTCAACTAACTCGCTTGAAGTATAAAACTCCACTCTTTCAATATCAGAATTAGCATTCTGCAGGCTAATCTCTTGAAAAGACCAAAATCTCATTTTATTCTCATACAGAAAAAGGAAGCAAGACAATGATATTTATTTCCATCAGTTGCCAAAAGAGTAAAGTTGCCAGCATTTCCCTATAGTAAAGAATTTGACTCTAATTCCATTAAGAAAGTTGCCTGCAATAAAGCCAGGATTACAAAAAAGACTGGTAACCACAGTCACTTCTCAGGCATTGATGTACACGAGTAGCAACAGAACAGTTTTTAGAACTGAATGTATTTGTCCATGAGGAATCAGACTATAGGACACACTGCAAGTAAAAACTAGGATGCCTTGGCAGAGCAGTGTGGGAAGACATGCCTGGAATCCTTCCGTATCCCATATAGCCCCATACTTAAAGTTACTACTGCAGTTAAGCATTATTCCAATTCCTAAGAACAAAATGCTGCCCCACTTGCCTCACCAGCAGCCACAGCCATAATGACACCCCTTGGTATGATACCTCAGGTAACAAGCATCAGCAAAACAGACTTTTAAATTTAATAAAAGGATGATCTCTAGCACTATTCCAGATAGGACAACAAATTTATTGGTCATACAGTAAAAGCATTCAAAAAAGATTAATAAAAAACGCATGAACAAGCAAGAGTGGGTCCAGAGGACGACCACAAAGGCTGAACCACTTCCCCTGTAAGGACAGATAGAGAGCTGAGGTTGTTAAACCTAGGTGAGAAGGCTCCGGGGAGACACAGTAGCACCCTTCCAGTGCTTAAAGGGGACCTGCTGGAAAGATGGGGAGGGACTCTATCAGGGAGTGTTGTGATGAGGAGTAACAGTTTCAAATTGAGAGTAGATTTAGATCAGACATTAGGAAAAAATTCTTCACTGTGAGACTGGTGAGACATTGGAAGAAGTTGCCCAGATCTGTGGATGCCCGCTCCCTGGAAGTGCTCAAGGCTAGGCTGGGTGGAGTTTTGAGCAACAGGGTCTAGTGGAAGGTGTTCTCACCCACAGCAGGGTGTTGAACTAGCTGATCTTTAGGGTCCCTTCCAAATCAAACCATTCTATGATTCTAGAATTACTTCTACATAAATTTTGTGGAAAGAAAGCTTGTGCTTAAGGACAAGTTGCTTTAAAAGAAATTAGTGTTGGAAGAAAAAACAGCTGGAATTTTGTTTAACTATGTTTTTCCCTGCAGAACAGTGTACGCTCTGAAAGTGAAAGTATGGAATATCTGGGTGTGAAATGCAGAAAGGTAAGCTTCTCCAAGAAATAGTCCTCATCTCTGCCACCACATTCATGCACTGTGGAAATCACATTTGAAACAGAGATACAGTCATTGATGATTTATTCCTCATTTTCCAAGGACATTTAAGTGAGATCTTTGGGGCTGTTAACTGAGAGATGTTCTGAACATGCCAAAGCAGCACCTAAAGGAACCTTGCTCCCTGTGTACCAAATGTCTTTGAAAAGCCCAGGAAGAAGCCATTAACTTCTGGTGAGTGAGGTTCAAAAACCTCAGTGTGAAGCCATTTGCTTTCAACAGAGAGAAGGACTGCCCTCCTCTCTCCCTCTCCATCCCATACAAGAAGTCATGTGGATACTGATTAGATTGGCTCAACAATCCAGTGAAAACTTTTTCCCTCTTGCCTTAAGTATTTTGTTGCTCTTCTTGTCTTGCAGCAGGAAGTCTCTTCTCTCACATCACACCTGCAACAGAATCCAAATGCCTGGGCAAGGGCTGCCTTTTGCTCCCACACAAACTTTAATGATTTCACCAGCATCACAAAAAGGGTCCCAAATTCTTGCTCCAGTTTCACCACTCAGCCAGTACTTCCTCTGATCACAGCTGTCCCTGCCTACCACCCTCCACTTAGCAAACATTCAGAACTTTCTTTCCCAGCCTCTTGTTCAGCTAGATCCTCAGTAGGTTTTTAACCATCCGCTTCAGCAGATGACCTCTGCCTCAATTTTAATTCGAAACTTCCAGTCCCCATTTCTCTTTTACACTATGCTAATCCACTTCTGCCCTCATTTAGATTGCAGCACGGTTCTGCCTTCGGATCTAAACTACCTAAAAAGCTGAAACCAGAAGAGATGCTCTCAGATTTCACTCGTTTCCCAGTCTCATCCTAGCTCACGGAGGAACAGAAGTCCTGTCATGCTGCAGCTGTGATCATCTGGAAAATAATTCCCAGGCCTACAGGGATGCTGAGTCTGGCAGAAGAAAAAGCTGTAAGGACTGGAACATGGTCAGCATGGAGAAGACCTTCTCAGGCAATTTAAGCTGATTTAGTGAAAAACTGTAGGAAACAAATACTGTAGATGATAGCAATAACTAACTTTAAGCAGTAACTCGTGTTAACAAATATCACATACACTCCAGCAGTTCCCACTGTATCTGCCGTATTTTGAAGTACTGCTTCATTTTGTTTTCCCTATCCTCAATTTTCATACCAGTTGTCTGTAAGCAAACTCTTCTCAATGAGGCTGGAACTGAAAAATAGCTCCATTCATATGAGAAGTCTGAAAGTCCATAGGCCGGTGCTGCAAAACTCAAAGAAACTGAACACGTAAAACTGAAAGTACCCCAGGCATATGTAAGAACACAAGGATTTTATCCTACTCACATTAATCTCCTTTAAAAAAACAATAATGAAACTCTTTTCTTTTTGTCAAGACAAGCTAACTAGAATCTTTATAATGTATATTTTCCCAAAGAACCAAAGCAAATATGTTTTTTTGCCAAAAATAAAAAACACATACTTCTAGTCTTCATCAGGGTCCAAGATTTTTTAAAAGGCTGCCACTATCCCAGAGCTATACATACCTTCCACAACAACAGATTTTGTCTCCAGAAGAACAAGCCTAATAACATATAACATAATAACAATAAAAGCCTAATAACAACATAAAATTTTCAGAAGGTAACATTCAGTGAATGACCTGAAATATTCTTTCAAGATAAGAACAATTTTCTGCTTGATTAGAAACTTATCACCTCCTGAAACTACCCTTGGATGCAACAGTTCCACACAAGGAATAAGCATGTAAATCTCTGCACATCTGGACAACACTAAACTGTTAATAGAAAAGAACGAATTTGTTGTTGGCTAACTTTGTGGCTTTTTTTGAAAAACTCAAGTCTGGGGATCAACTGGCAACTTCAAGTCCCAGACAGAATTACAGTGAATTACTGTGCTTGTTACCCAGCACTGTATCACCACATAGTGCACCAGAGTGATACTGTCTAGAAAGACACATATTTCACAGCTCCGTATCTGGGGAGAAGGCAGCTCACTGAGGAGTTTTCTCCCTTCCCACTCAAACTGGGAAGCTGGGGGTCTGACATCTGCTCTGAAGTTACCCATGAGTTCCTCTGAAAGCTCACAAAGAGAGGGGGGGAAATGGGAGCAGTTGTGACTGCTCCATTACAGTGATCCTGGCAGCAGTTTCCCTAATAACCAAAACCCAGCAGCACAGGAAGTAGGCAGGTAATTTTCAGATAAAAAAAAAAAATAAATAAAAGACCTTCCCTAAAAAAATCAGAAAAGACCTAATGAGAGAGGAGATCCGAGGAAAATGTGGAGAAAGCTAATATACTGAAGGACACAACTTCCTGCTGCTTACAAACACATCTGTTCACTTGTGATAAAAAGTTCAGGTTTAGACACGACCTCGTCTATTCTGCAAGCACAGCCACACATTCAGAGTGCGATGGGAAACCCACTTACTGTCTTCAGACAGGGTAAGGTGTGCAGCTGCCCTTTGAAAGCCTGGTTTCAAACCAGGGAACGGTCAAAGCAAAGACACTATCTCTAAGTAAACAGAGCGTACAGTGGCCTGAAAAACACAAGAACTCTTAGAACCAAATTTGTATATATTGTATCCTCTCTTATTGCCTAGGAGAGTTTTCTTAGAAATAAAATATTAATGAAAGTTATCAGTTGCTTGATTTTACCCCTTTATTAAAAAACCCTTTTTGCCTTCACGCAAAGCGCTGATCTCCCAAGCTGAGGCAGCCCAGCCAGCCCTGCTCCGGAGGCTGCAGGCAGCCTTTCTGTCTGCTGCCTTTAGGTGGAGAGAGCTTTGCTGTGCCACCACTGCACAGCCCGGCACGCAGCTGGGGAAGAGGGAGAGAGCACTGCTGCTGCATTATCAACCTGCCAGCGAGAAGAGTATAGGCTCCATTAAGTACCTGTGCTGGTCCATGCTGCAGAAAAAAAAAAGAAAAAAAATCAACATATAGAAATGAAGGGTACTCTCTGCAAATCTTTGCACCAACATAAAATAAAGTTCTACAAAAGGAGGACAACCATTACAGGACTTCTGGGTCATGAGCCTCCTGACCCTGGCACGTAAAAAACAGAAACAGTGCCCCAGTCCCGCTCCAAACAGTGCTCTGCTTTCAGATTTTGGACTGCGACTTTCTTCTCCCCAAACCATTTTGTCCACTCCCTCCTCAGCAAAAACTTCTCCTCTTGCTCATACGACCACACACACAAGGTGTCTTTTTCCCATCTCAAAGATAGGACAGAAACATGCCCATCTCAAGCTTCACTGCATTTGACAGCAGTTTCAAATAATGAAGGAAGAAGCATGGAGCTGACTTACTTCTCTTCAAACTTTAATCCCAAGAGGGGATATGCCACACCTGGGCACCCACCAAGGTCCTCTCACAGGGGTCCAGAACAGCAACACTTCTTGAAAAAGTTTAAGGAAGAGACCCAAAGCACCTACTCTCTATATATAAAGACTCATTACTTACTAAAACCATGCATACTACTCATTACAAAGTTCAACCACGAATGTTCATACCTTGTCATGATGTATTCACGGAAAATATTATAAAAGTGTAAGCCTAAGAAAAGACAGGTACAGCTGAGGTACTGAGAATGATGATCAAGTCATGGTAGCAAAGCAACAAAGGAATCAGGTCAGAATTGGATTTAATAACCACTGACAGAGAACTGATGATGCATAGTAACTACACTTATCTTCAAGCAGCTTGTCATCTTTCACCTTTAACCATTACTTCAAGTATCAAGTTTATTCACAACATACTGCAATGCCTAGACCAAGACACCCATTTATTTAAAACCATAAGCAATCTTTCTTGAAAAATAATTATTCTGTTCATTAACAGCATGCACTTTCACCCTTGCATCCTTCCACTGAAAGGGCCATCCTACCTTTATCCTCCATTCCCACAGTCAGCTATATATTCCTGCCATTTAGCCAGCGCTAGTACCTGTGTGGCCAACCAAGGTCAACCACAGCCAAAGACCAAATGAAAAAAAACTCTGAAAGAAGGTTTTCAGCTGGAGCAGATTTTAGGAGTCCTCATCTTTTCCTAGGTCTTAGTTTAATAGCAATCTCCAGCATTAAACAAATTATCTTCTATTCCCTGCCCTAGACACACTTGTGCATCGTCTGTCTAGTCGGCTGAGGATTTTGATTTGGCTGGGCTCAACAGCAGCAATGCTGATAGAGCCATTGAAACAACCTGAACCAGAAGGCAGCAGAACCAGAAACTTTACCTTCATGGCTTCTCCTCCTCACTCTCTAGTGTCCCTCACGTCCCCAACATTTCCACTGGATTAGTCAGCCTCCTTCCATGTAATTAACGAACTAAATGTGGCTAAATGTATTAACAGAGACAGCAATGTTAGGGGTCTTAGCTCTGCAAAGTTGGTCTCCCTGCTAATTAAGCCATTCCTCCTGTGAAATCTCTTAAAAGCCTAGTAACAACTTTCAGCTAAATCCCTGTGAAATACTTCATTAGCTAAACTGTTTAAAGATACAAATATATATACACGCGACACTATCTAATACATCTTTGAAAACCATATTAAGGCATTATCATTTGCAAATAAACCTCACATGCATTTTTCAGATGTCAACAGCACAGGTACAGTCCCGGAATGAAGAGAGGTGTATTGGTACCATACCACATCTGCTAGCCATGTTCCAACAGCAGTCCCAAAGAGGTTATAACTGGAGCTGAACAAAGTCTTGTTTGCTTTATAGAGGCCAGGAGCCACACACAGAAAATTGCTCACTTCTGAAACAAGTTACTCTCAGTTCAGTTTCTCCAGAAATCGAGATAATTATGTCCTGGTGTATTATTGCATTAACCAGCACTACCTGGCAGAGGCAATGTGCCAGTCCTCAGCTGCTTTAAAACGGAGTTCAATGATAACAGTAGAAGGGAACAACAGGTTTCACAGTTCGCTCCACAGAGGGTGTTGCTCCAAGCTGTCTGAGGAGTGACTATAGCCACCTAAGCTGTTCCAGATTCACGTTCTCTACACAGTCGCTCCTTTGTCCTCCTAACCCTGCCACATACACAAGACCCAAGGGAGAGCAATAGAAAGCCCTGCAACGGGAACTCTGCCTTCCGTCATCCACTCTGCTAAAAGCACAAGGTGTCCATATATACACACCCAGCAATAGCTGAGGAAAGCCTTTACTACTCAGTTTTCCTTGCTGGTGTCTAAAACAGAGGCATACAGGGTTTTCTTCAGCTTTTCTATACCTGCTATTTGCTCAAAGAGGTTGATGGTACAGCTACACCTCCGACACCAGCCGAGCCACTAAGGCAGACTAGTAAAACAAAGCAATCAGGATTTCTTCCAAGGGGACTGACAACACAAACATCAGATTGAGGGAGGCTGCCCACTACCACAGGCAAGCCAGTTTCTCTTTCTGCCTTTCCCCTTAACACAAAAGCTGCATTTGAAGAATTAAAAGTAATGAACATTTTCAACATATGCTTTTTTATGACCAAAAACCTCGATGGGAAAAAGAGTCAAAAGGTTTCTCTGCAAAAATTAACCCTGGAATTAACAGGATTCATTTGAAAATTTACCAAGTGTTATCTTATAAGAGTTATTATACACGAACACCTGTAAGGAGCCAGCTATTAATAGTACCAATGAAACTGTCATACAAAACCAAAGACGTGCTACTTGTGGCACTATGATTAAGGCTGTGTCAGCAGTTTGATTTTCATTACTTTAACACCCAGCTGTAAAAACGGCCTTCAGCAGAAGCAAGCATATTGCACCTATACCCGCAGGGAGCACGGTTTGTTTTCACTGGGTAAAATGCAAAAGTCAACTGTATTTTAATACATAATCTCTGCATAGTAAGATCCAGAATTTGCAAGCTGTTTTTGGATACAATCATTGCCAAACAGGACTGCACCTTAAAAGACAGTTTGGTAAATACTGCAAGACAGAAACTTGGTAGAGCACGAGAAGCTGAGAAATAAGAGTGTGTGATTTTCTATTCTGGCATGCGTTCTTCAAGAATTAGAGGTATACTAAAGAAACCGTGTGCTAATACACAGCTCACAGCTATAGATCTTCATAACTTGGCCACCATTTGCTTCAACACAGAACAGCGTTAACGGATTTATGTTTGAAAAGGCACCATTTGAGATTCTTCAAGCAAAGAAATCTGTAACCAAATAATAAGCAGTGAGTGATCAGCCCTGTGCATGCACAAAATTAAAAGCCCCACTTATGCTGACAAAGGATCCACATCTGTCCCAAACAAGCACAAAAAACGCATGAAACATGTTAGGGGTATGCTAGTGAAGAGGTCCTGTAATAAAAGAGCATCTTCCTTTAAATAAACGGTAGAGTCAAACCACAAACAGAATGTGACCAGAATCCAAAATAATTGAATTCTTTCCTGTGCGATTTGATGCATCAGGACTGCTTGCAGGGGTTCTGGATTTTATTCTGCTTAGCTATTGAGTTTAATTATGACAAACATTACAGACTAGCTTAGAAGGCACTGACTGCCTCAGTGTGGAAAATCTGGAATGTCTCTTAGTTGTAATATTTAGCAAGACAAATTAAACACAATTTTAATAATCTGTTTCCCCCACACACTCATATATTAAACAAAGCTGTTTCTACCACATACATAAAGCCAAAGGCAGTGCAGTCCTACTGTAAAGACAGAAACAAGAGTAGGTTTTTCCTCCTGGCCTTTCCTACATACTTCCCCCCTTTTCCCAGCCCTCCTTATTAAGATAATCAAAGGAATATGTGAAACTAGAATGACTTAAAGGAAATGCACCTGACATATTCTGTAGATTTATAAACCCTCCCTCCCATCTTCCTCTCTGTCCCTAACATGCCAGAGGAAAAGCTGAACACACATACACACACAATGTTAAAAATAAAAGGAAAAATGCCTATCTGAACTGTTAAGACTAGTATTTTAAGCCTTAACGAGAGGTGTTTTGGTGGTGGTGGTTTTTAAGAAAAGAGAGTTTTGAATTGATAACTAGCCAATACCATTCCCGTAAGTTCAAATAATTGCTTGGTGAAAGCAATTAAATAATTTTTTTTAAAAAGCCAACATCAAAACCACCACCGCTGAAAGTCAAGAACTGGTCAGGATAAAACTGGTGACACTATTTCACTCAGCATATTGAATCACTCACAAGACTTCAGACCTTCATTACAAATGTGGGCTTGTACTTCCTTCAAAAGAATCTCTCTTTAATTGATTTTTGGCCACCCTTTCCCTTTTCCTACCATTCAGGGCTATAAACTGGCCCCATCCTGTCCTTTAACACACACAGTCCATACAGTAAGTGCCAACATTTGTAAGTAATTACAGGGAGGTTTTACAAGGGGAACATGGACAGTCGTTACTCTACACTCAAATGCCACAATCTCAGTGAACCAATAGACAAAAATACCTGAACTATCGAGAGAATTTTGGAAGCTAAACCACTAACATTTTTGGCTGGAATCACAGTTTAACATCAAAGTCGCAGTACACATGGACAGAGAGCAATGCAAAATACATCACTGAGGCCAAGCAAGGTGGAAATCAAACACATGTGCCAGCCAGCCCCTCAAACAGAGCAACTAGAGGGCCAGGGATGGGGAGGACAGCAGCGACGACATGCTTCAGGGGTGTCCAGGGGGTGCTCAGGAGGCAGGTAGTGATTTGGGAGCACCATTCCTCTTCAGATCTGCTCTGAAGCAGCAGTCTCACAGAAGCAGTACCTGTAAAAGCACCTCGTCCCCATTTTTTCAATTCCATATACGCACATTTACTGCAATATTGTGCAGTAAATATGTTGGGATGACAACAAAGGGTTCAAAGATCATCTGCTGACAAACACTGATGAAGGCAAACAGTGAGCAATTCACTACAATTAGATTTCATTTGGCACCAATAATTTACTTCAACTTGCAAGCAGAAATAATAATCTTGATGATAGATTATATGTGTGTGCATGATTTCATTCAGGAAACTTTGTCATAGGTCTCAAGTGAACCTTGCCATTTTCAAATCTTTAAATCACTGTTGATTAAAGCAAATTTTATCGAATCACTCTGATACCTGCCTTATGATTTAGCATTGTTAAAAATCATACAACCTAATTTATTTACCATACTAGCACTAATAAAACTTAAATTTCTGCTTCCTCAAAGCTGTGTAGGATATTTAAAGCAATAGGGAACCTTGCCATAAGTTAAGCCATCATTTTACAGTTAATTCAATTTATTAAAAAAAATAATCCCACAGCATTATTGATTAAGGAGTTGTAATAGTCCTAAGGTTCTGTTTGTTTTCGATTTCCCAAATCTGTGTTACACTTCATTTTAATCGATCAAGACAACCAATAGCCATGAGATCCTGGGATATGATTAAAACTGACAGTGTGAGTCTGACAAAGCTGAATTGCTCTGTAAAAGGATTTAGCAGCTCCATATTTCCCCAAGTTACCTTCCAATTTTAAGAAAGTCCAGTATCTCATACTGTTTAAACCAGAAAAGCAACAAAGAAATTATTTGAAATTCTACCTTCACTTTGCAAATAAAAAAATCACAGCATAATAATGCATTTGCACAACGATGTTTTTTATAACGTGACCAAAGAGTGATCCAGCATAACTGCAAGAGTATGAAAGAACAATGACATTTCCAACAGAAAAGCAGCATCAGTTTGGAGACACAATCAGAACCAAGACTCCTATTCCATTCTTGAATTACAAATAACTCCCAAAGCAATGAAAAAATCCTCTTCCTATTTCAAAAATGCAGAAGAAGGACTGAAACAGTTGCACTATATATCCCACTATAAAGAGCCACAATAAGAACATAATACTTAATGTGTATCAGGTGACATTTAGAATTTTAAGAAATTAAATACGTGAAGCAAGACGGGACAGTTAAAGTTTTCAGTCTCTGATGAGCTGCAAGTATGACTATTTCCCTGAAGAAGGCTGGCAAGGGCATAAACTTTCAGCTCTTAGTCTTCATGACTTCCTTACGTTCACATCTTCAAGAATAATTTTCCAACTTTATTTCACCTTGAAAAACAAAGTTATGTATGCTACTGAGCCTGCAGACCTACAACCACAGAGCCCCACTGCTGTCCACAGGCCAGTCAGGTTCCAAAACAGCTTCCAGCATCATGCAAAGACTGGGGCGTGGGGGGAACCAATTTGGAAGCAAAGCAGCTGTGAAGTTCTGGTGGTGCAGACCAGGCTTGGGCTTCAGCAGAGCAGCATTTAAATAACAGCCAAACCAGCACCAGCAAGGAAGCTTCTGGGCTGTGTCACCTTAAGCATTCCCATGGAACACAGGTATCTCGAAGCCACCTAAAAGATGGCAGAATGTAATATTTTGCACGCAGGTCTGAAGAGCTCTCTATCCCTTTTATACTGTATGTACATATTGCAGGATTTTAATAGCATTTTAACTTCAGAAGCAAACATCACGCTAAATTTTGGCAGGAGTATGTTGACAGACTACTACTGTTTAATCATGGGAAAAGTTACACTGACATCAAAACCACAATTATTTATTGTAGTATGAAACCCAGAAAGCATAGCCAGAAATTTCAGCATTTCAAAACCTACTAAAACAACTGCTCCACAGTAACATTTATCCTTTTAGAGTGTGTTATGAATGCTAAAGGACACCAACCAGCAGCCAAAGATAGTGTGGCTGTTCCTTTATCTCTAGGAAAGAAATGGCAATCAAGAGAAAGCTATGGGTCACCACCAGCATCACTGATGAATTCAGCCATTGCTAATTCACCTAGAGAGATCCTGCATACATAGAACAAAAGCAAATAAAATAACCACACCCCATGAGAGCATGGCTTCAAATGAGAAGAAAGTCAGATGTTGTCTCCCAGTTCCAGAACAGCACTAGAGGTGTAACATGTAGAGGCTACTCTAGCAGCCAGAAGGGACCGCAGAGTATCAAACTAGAAGCATAAAAATCAGAAACAGGGTACGTACAGTACACTCAGGAGCACTCCCTGCCTGACTTCAGGTTTTATTCCTTTCCAGACATATCTACTATTGTACACGCCTTGGGAAAGGCTTATTTCCACTCATAAAATGGTAAATATGTTCAAGCTACTTCTGGCAAGGGTTCAGATGTTATAGCATACAAATAAGAACTCTCTACTCTTTAACATGCTATGTATTTTTTTTTGTGGGGGCAGGGGAAGGGTTGAGTGGTTTAAGGCTTCCACTGCAATATGGTGAGATGCTACCTCAAAGCGTCTGAATATACAAGAACAGTTACAGTAGACCTGACGGCATATCTACCACCACATACTTCAGCACTACCCTGGAAGGAGGAGCTTTATAGATTCTTTATGCAATACATGTCACACATTCAAAGAACATCTCCTTAGGAACTTGGAAGGGGACAAAAAGCCAGAGGCACACATTTAATAGCTATGCAAGTGTCAGATATGCACCAGAGGCAAGGTATCCTCTCAATACAGCAAAAGCACTCAACTAGACATTCAGTGTGGCAATTCTTTTCCTTCTGCATTAGACTTCACCACAGGCTGTAAGAATTCTCCTTTGAGAAGAATTTCCAAGCAGCAATAAATGGGTCAAACGTCAGCTAAAGCAAAGCCCTGAAGAAAACCTTTCATAAAATTTGACTGTATCTTACTATATTTAGCAGTCAGATTTTTCCAGAGCAAGCATATTTTCTTCCTGTTATTTCAAAGGTGTTCAAGCATGGAAAAACACAGCACAAGCCAGTTTATCTACTTGGAAACTTTTTGCAAAAAGTCAGTATCTGCAGCACCCAAGGCAAGCACATTTTGCGACTTCCACACCTGTTGCATTACTGTACTTACCTAAGCATCACTACAAAGGTGTTATGATATTGTCAGCATCTAAAAAACTGACCAATTTGACTGCACAATGCAAGTCGTACCATTGTTCAATGCAATCAAGGTGTCTCAGGGTACAGTCTCAAACACTCTTCAATGTTACTCATCATTGAACTAACTACTACCAGATCATAGAGTCAATGGACGTGTCCTCAGACTTAATTTGCTTATTGTCAGGTGATCTTTGAGTTACAAAGCAAAAATCATGTTTCCCAGTAAAAGATACTTTAACAAGAAATACTCCTGAAGGAGGAAGTGTGCCTTAGTATATATATGAGCCTTATGCTCATATACAATATACATTGTATATGAGCAAGTTCAGTTGCTTAACAACAGGTGACAACAGCTAAGCTAGTTTACATCAACCTGTTTGGCAGGCTGTACAAAAGCTTCATTATGGATTTAGACTGTGAAGTCCGTGCACACCCTAAAAATGGAATAAGCTATAGGGACTTTCCAGTAACAGTTAGAGGAGACCAAAGAATTCTGCTCTTTCACCTCATTTCCTATAGCTTCGTTTAATTGAAACTTTTGGACATAACTGCATCCCTGAGTTCACATACATTTGACCAAAGGTTTTTCTTAGCTGAGGTCCTGCAAAACCAATCAGTGAATTCATATGAAAGAAAGACGAGATGACAAAAATATTAAGAAAAACTTTTATTTTGCTCATTTGGCTAAAAAACAACCAAAGTAGCAAGAAGAGATTTAAAGTAAGAGAAAGTACACACCTGTGAGAGGAAATTAGACATCTACTGGACTGCTGACCGGCTCTTGTGTCACTGTTCACTAGTGCCTCTAGGAAATCATGCTTTCCAAAACAAGCCTGAGTTGTGCTGCAACAGTGTAGGAGAAGCAGAGCTGACAAGTTTCTAAGAACAGACATTTAATCAAGACTTTACTCCAAACCTGCAGAAGCTGGGATAAAGTTGCTAGAAATTGTCAAGGGAGAGAAAAAGTACTTCCTCCCTCACAGACTAAATAAAAGCATAGGTAAGTGCAAAGAAACTCTGTTGCAGTGCTCCTCAGAGGAACAAGGTGTGGCCAAGAGGAAGCACCAGCGGTATCACAACTAGCATTGAAAAACTTTTTTCTTCAGCTTCCTTGGATTACAGGGATCAGTGGTAATCTTTGTGTTCTTCACACAGGCCATCAGCAGGTTTAAGTACTCCATTCTCCTTGTCCTTCTGCATAGCTATCTATTTTCTACGAAACTGACTCCCTTGTGCAGAAAGCTCAACAGCCAAAAGTATCTGAAAGAGACAATCAGAGGAGAAATAAAACAAAGACCAAATCTTAGCAGGAAAGGATGAAGTTACGGAAAACTGTTTTCACAGGAGTTCTCTCTTCAGTTTGGATTGGCTGTACATACATAGAGAAGAAGATGCTTCAACTATTTAAACATTTTGGAAATAAAGAAATTCTGTCTATGCTGACAGTTGCCAACCTTCATCAAATTAAAAACCCCACGAACCAGAAAAACACCCTGAAGACGATGCAAGTGGCATGCTGCTGACAATGGGATATTCTGCTCTCCTGTCAGTCTGGGCAGTGGTGGCAATAGTACCCTATAACTATCCACAGCATCATGGAATTCCCCAAGAAACGTTGTCTGGAGGAACTCAGTTTCCCAAACCCAAACTAGGTACCACACCTCTAAATGTTGCTAAGATATGAAACAGATAATATTATCTTTATGTTTTTCCTGGAACATTTTCAGTATTTTATCTACTTTCACAGCAGACGCACATCACAGCATACAGTACCTTATAACTCACTTCCTGTTCACAGTGTTTTTGAATCCATATCCTGTTCAAACACAAGGAATCAGATTGCCTGCACTGGTCCTTCAGTTAATACCTGCTGGCTGAGCCAGGCTACCAGAACTTCCCTCTCCAGTAAACAACTAGAGAATAGACTTCACTGGCAGTCACAAACACTGAGCAAAGCTGTGCAAAGATGGAAAGAAAAAAATGAAAGTTAATACATCAAGACACACACGAACTAGTCCTGTATACTTTTCACCATTAATATCTTCTAGCTCACTTATGTTTGAACGCCACCACTAACTGCACTATTCTGAAAGGCAATGGAATACAGCTGGGCTCCTCTGGGCAGGCACAGTGAGCAGACGATGTCCTGGACTTCCAGTTCTTGGAGAAGACAAAAGCCTGCACATATTGTTGTAGAGTACAAAACACAGATGAAAGAGTAAAGCATTGGACCACATACTTAGAGATTCCTTCAGTAAGAGGTCAATGCATTAGCTGATTTAGTCTATCTGGTAACTGTCCTCCCTTCAAAGGGGAAGCCAAGACAATCAAAATTCAGGCGTCTTTCTAGAAAAAGGACCTCTGTTTTCAGATAACATTCTGGTCTCTCATTTCAGTATTTGTTATACTACTTTTCAATAAAATACCTTTTTCAAGAGTTTGATGAAACTCAATAGCAACGCTTCTTATTTACATCCTGTAAGGGGAAAGATCTTGAATTATATTTACACAAGTCTGGGTGGGTTTCATGCCACGGCCACTATTTATTTGCTGCAGAGTTTTCATCTTGTGCCATCTTGTCATAAATTGCAGATGTTCAATGTCTGATATTGTGGAGGGCTTGCAGGATCATCTAAGTTTATGCTGGAAGGGACCTCTATGGATCACCCAGTCCAAGATACCTGCTCAAACCAGGGTCAACCAGAACAGGCAGCTCAGGGCCACATCCAGTTCAGTTTTGAATGCCTCCAGGGACAGACACCTCACAACTTATCTGGGCAGTCTGTTCCAGTGCTTGACATTTAAAACAAAGCAACCCCCCAAAACCCCAAACAACTCAAGTTGTTTCCAGTTTGTGCCCAAATTAGTGTTCCCACATCTCTGCATCCACAAAATAATATAAGGATGTTCAACACATCTGAAATTCTCATTCAAGACATCTCTCAGCTACTCAGAGACAGCATCTGAAATAGAATACCTCGTTTCAACCAAGACCACGTTTGTTTTAATGAAAAAGCAGCAACGCTAATATTTAGCTTTAGCCAGTTTAAGCAAAAACTATCCTATTTCTATGCAGAAATGCAATTCTTTGGATTTTACCCTTCACCTGACAAACCAATGTCCTCTCTGGTACAAGAGACTATAATAAAGAGGATACATCTGCCTTCCAGGTACACATGCACTCCTCAGTGACAAAGATCCTCACCTGATCCCTGGATCGCAATACTTAAACTTTTTAGAAAAGTTTAACTATTTCTTTTACAACTCTTCAAGAAACAAAGTTCCTTTAGCCAACAGAGTATCGAAGAGTTTTATGGTCATATTCCATACCAGCCAATTCATTACTTTTTAAAATACTAAGCAATGAGTCACGTTCTTTCATTACCGGTAGTTTACCCCACAGAGTCTGTCTTGCTTGGTTTTACTCTCAACAGCCAGATTTTAAAAAAACCCACAACCTCAACTCATGACAGCAAATCTTGCCTTCTCAGTATCCTCCCCCCGCCCCTTTGATACAGGTAGCCCTTCTCAAACTATGAACTTTAACACCTGCTCAAAACTTGCAGTACGTGTACAGGGGTTTGGTGTGTTACAGAATAGCAAAAGCTGTAAGCAACCAATTGAACTTCTGATACCAGAAAGACAGAGGCATACCCCATATTCTACTCACATCAACCAATTATAGATGCATTTTTTTGCATTTCTGCATGCACACTCACTTGTCAGTCATATTTACACTATCTTAGGGTTTGGTTGAAGCTTCTGAAGCTGCTGCCTTAAGTTTCGCCAAAAAACAGTTGAATTTGTCAGAACTGCAGGCAAGGGAGCAGAAGCTACTGCTGCTGGAAGAATTCTCACAATGCGGAAACATAACGGCTTGCTTCATCTACAATTGGCAATAGCCTCTGGCCACATATTGAGAAGTCAGTTTGAGTGCATTGCTCCATTCACAACTGAGGTTTATTAGTACCTGTTGAATGATCTTGGTCTACAAACTCTTGCCTGACGTTCTCTCCAATTAAAGCAGGAAAGCATCAGACACAAGATAGACGTAATTCACTGCTCATAGTCCAGTGACTGAGTGGGAAAAAGTAGAAAAAATGTCAACATACGACCTCATAGTTAGACTCAGTCAGAGTATCTCTTCATATTTCTCCAGGAACTCAAGTATCTAAATAATCTTAGAAGCATCACTGTACAGAAAGACAATCAGACTGATTGCAGTACAAACAGACTTTCCGGAAAGATACTTAAATGCAACTTTAACAGACATTTACTCAAAGTGCCTAAAAACCAATGCTGTCAAAAAAACCTGCTTTAGTAGCTTCCCTAAATAATAGACCAGACATACCCGCATACCTATTAAAGTAGTTAGTTATACTGGTATTTGATTCAAAACTTCTATTTTTCCAGAGTAATTCTTCAAGGTATCAAAATTTGACAAGTCTAGCACATCTATTTGGCATTGTGAAAACACTCTTCTAGTAAGAGTAAAAAAATATTTTCATTTTAATACACACAACAGGCCTGTTTCGTTGTAAATACTTTTCCTCAATGTAAATGAGTGCTACCGTTACTCATAAGTAGCCTACCAGCAGCCTATGTCTATGTGACACATCAGAAATGTTTTACCCGTCCAACCACAGCAATTGCCTCGCTCCAGAAGTCATTTTAGCAAAACAGTGAGGTGTGGCTTGACTCACTGCTGTGGTGTGAGAAAGGAGATAAGGGAAATCTCAGTACTGCAAGAGGAGTATGCAACACCACTGGCAACACGCTTGGAGTCTCTTATCTGTAAGAAAGTGTTAGAACAATTCTGATTTCACTCTAAACCCACAAACAAATGCAGAATTTGTAGCAGTTCATTTATCTGCTTTGATTTCACAAACACTGAGGCTCAGCCCTTGCAGTCAGAATGCCATCTGAGTTCTGTCCTTACAATCATGGAATTTGTTTTCCTTTGTGGCTTCACCATGTATATTTCAAACTCCTACTTTTATGTGGCCAAAGGTCACAAAATTTCCTTCCTATTAGCAACACATTCACCCTCAGAGACTGGTCCTTTTTAACATCTTGTATCTAGAAGAGAAGCAAGCCACGTGAACTGGTTTTGTGAACTAGTGCAGGAAGCTGGCACATGGCACAAGCCTCCAGTCACTCACTATACAGAAGCACTGGTGCACAGTCCATCCTCTTCTGGAACCCTGAAAAGTCTTACGAATCCCATTAGAAGTCCACAAATCAGAAGTTACAGTTGTGCCATAGCTCCATAGTCTATTTCAGTTAAAAGCTGCATTGTTGGTCCATTACCCCACTGTCAAAATATAGCCCTACTGAGCTCAACTCTTCTCCATCATTGCAGAAAAAAATAGTTCCATCTTTGTCAGTGGAAAAGATAGATAATCCAGATGTTCATGTCTATATAGAGGTTCTGAAAAATAAAATGAGTTACCTGATTTCAACACTACGATTAAGCACGCTTGCTGAGGCATCATCTCAACTCAGGAAGGGCTGCTACAGTTCAAGCATCACCTTGCTTGGCCAAAGAGTACACTAACAACAAAAACACAACTCTATGTTTGCCTTAAGTTGTCATGGCCCAGGTAGCTCAATACTTATCTCACACCTACCCTTGTTCCAGGAACCAGACACTACAGAGCCTTAGTTGTGCAAATACTCTCAGGGTACACCGGCCACATGCAAACAAATGCAGGTTCCTTATACAACACAATTGCACCAACTTATTTCTTTTAAAAAATATTTGCTGTAGCAGAAGGGGTCCAGTTTAAATAAGAGGAGTTTACTCTCCGATTCTGTTCTATGCCTTCCTCAGTCTGAAGAGATCCAAGTGTTTATCTGCCACCTTGAAAGAACACCCGTTTCAATGAAGAACGTCAATCAGACCAACTCTCTTTAGCCCAGTTATTAAAGTAACTACCTGAGGAAGACAAAGCCTGAGCTCTAGCTCCCACTTCAGCATATTTGAACATTTTACACAGGGTAATTAAGTTTAAAAACAGATAGCTCTAGCACTTTCTCCAGAGAGAGAAAGTACTCTCTCTTCTCTGGGAGATGGGACACGCAAGTCCATCTATTCTCAGACAAGAAACAGAATCCAGGCCTCCCATTTCTGCTCGAGGCCTCCCCAAATAAAATGAAAGCTATTACATAAAAATAACAAAAGAGAGGCAAGTACTATGGTGACTTTCTTTTAAGTTCATCTAAGAAAAGACAGACAAGGATTCCCCGCGACAGATCTCAAAATTACTACAGGACCCCAAAAGAGGCCACCCTCAACATAAAAACTTCCATCCTAACCCAAGAGTTGGTACAGTCTTGTCACTAAGACACCCAATCTCCCTTGACTAACTTGCAGGCATCCCCGTCCTTTAGTAGCTCCAGTTCTTCCACACATTCCCATGCTATGCCTGACAAAGGTTAAATGAAGATGAAAGAGCTGCTTTGAAAATAGAGAAGAATAACACAGAGAATGCAATACTGAAAGAATCAGGGTGTTGCAGCTACAGGCCTCTAACTTACTATCCGATGAAGAGAAATGTACTTCTGTCAACAAACTGGAAGACTGTTCACACAGCACCAAAGCAGTCCTTGGGAAAGCTGTGCCTGTGCTCTTTCTAAAAAGAAACATCAAGCAGAAATGTTAGTACACACAAATGATTAGCTTTTCCTCTTCTCAGTCATAGTCATATCTCCTTGTCAGACAGCCACCCGCTACTGGCAGACGGCTGCTAACCCACGGGAAGACCGTGCACCAAGAAGCGTGGTGAGAACACACAAGAACGGACACGATGAGGTAAAACACGAACAGCAGGTGAACGTCCAAAGCATAGCGCAGGTTCTCTCAGGTAACAGATGAAAGCTGCTAAGACACTGTCTTGTCTGTGGATTTACTCCCTCACAACAGGTCAGAAGGCTCTTCTACCACATATAAAAAAAAGAGCATTGACTAACATTGTCTCAGAATGAAAAAGCAACATGGTTGCTTTGACACGTACTTTTCCAGAATGCTCGTGGCCTCCTAACCAAGCCACACCAGCACCTCACAAGTGGGTCTGGAAGCATACCCAAAGAAGCCATAGTTGAAGGGGAAGAAGTTTTTCCATGTCTGAAGCTGTCATTGATTAAATGCAAGCCATAAAGGGAAAACAGCTGTTCCACTGGGCTTCTAAGATGACCATTAACGCTTACTGTACAACATTACCTACTTAGCATGTCATACCAACCACAGAGGATACACCTTCAGAGCAGAAGTCATACAGCACATTCAGAGAGATGTGTGATGTGTAAACGAAGCAGGGTTTTTTTTTCCAGGCAGTGGGCAACACCTGCAAGCAAGGTGTTCCTCAAATGTGACTAAGTATGTAGAGGACAGCTTCCATATTTAGCACCCACTTGACAGCAAAGACACAACAGTGCAGACCTCCCTTTGGAAAAACAATCCAACCAAGTATCCAAGCTGCCTGTTCGGAGTATAGCAGCAAAAGCTGCAAACTGCATACATCAACACTCCTGCAGGTCTCACCAAGTTGAAACTCACCACCAGCACATTTTTTTTTGTCCACAGTGCAGAAGCTGCTCCACAGGAAACTGATTTTTTCTTTCCATGCCACCTTTCTCCTGCACCTTCTGCTCAAAGCACCAGGACTCTGAGTGCATCATTATCCCTATGAGTAATACAGCCAAAAAAATTGGAGACTGCAGTGAACACACACGCATACAAAACACACAGCCCGGGGAGATGCTTTTCTGATCCATTCAGGTCTGGGTATATAGCAGGTACTGACTGTAAATGCATGGCTGCCCAGTATGTCAAAGAGACAAGTGACAAAAAGCCCTTCTGAGGGTCAAGCCTGCTCCAACCAAACCTGATGCAGGCTGCCTCACACCTGCACTGGTACCGCTGCACTGCTATTTTCACCACTTCAGACCATCAGGATGATGAGTCCCAACACTGGCTCCTTGTATTGCCTTTTCTAGGGGTGGCTCCTTTCTCACTGACGCTCACTTCACACCTCACGTAGCACAAGTTTAGCTGATGTCTTACGAATTCCTGGTAAAGGTTACTATAAGACAGTCCAAAGCCCAGACACAAAAGTGATGCGCCCTCCTCATACACACCTACAGAAAGTCACTTCGCACGCCCAGGCCCCCAGCCCTACCCACACGTGGGTGAGGCCAGAGCAGCCTTTTACCTCGGGGCCTCCTGTCCTCCTCTGACCCGGCTGGGGGCTGTCAGAGGGACCTTCTGCACGCCGCAGAGCTGGCGGCACGAACTGCGAGGGGAAGCGGGCGCCGGGCACGGGGACGGCCGCCCCGCTACAGGGTGGCTTGGGGCCTCGGAATGCACCCGCAGGGACGTGGCCCCGGGAG
>NW_010425688.1:10531-10954 GCF_000710305.1 Buceros rhinoceros silvestris | reverse complement strand
CAGGCGCGGAGGGAAGCGGGTGCCAGGCCGCATCGTTGTGGTGGACAGGACACCATGCCCAAGCTGCCTCAGGAAGCAGCAGCCCCACGGCACAGGAGAGGCTCTGTGGGCTGGGCTGGCCGGGCAGCGGGATGAGGGCGGCAGGGAGAGGGGCCGAGCGTGGCGAGCAGCGAGGAGGGGGCACGGCGGCGGGTGATGTCAGCGTTTCCTTCTGGATCGGTCATGTGCGCTTGCCAGGTAAACAGTCTAGAAATAGATGGGAGGAAGGCAGCGGATGGAGCGTGCAGCCGGGCTGGAGGAGCTCTGCCTTCACCCTTTCCTCCCCGCTGCCGTCCTCGCGGGCGGCTTCCCCGGCCTTCGGCAAGGCGATGGGAGCAGAGGCGGGGGCAGAGGAGGGAAGCAAACCCACATCTCTCCTCTGCT
>NW_010425688.1:7085-10338 GCF_000710305.1 Buceros rhinoceros silvestris | reverse complement strand
AGGCGGGCGCAGAGGAGGGAAGCAAACCCACGTCTCTCCTCTGTCACAGCTTTAAAGTGTGACACCGGCTCTGGAGGACGGTGCCGGCAGGTGAGAGGAGGCAGAGTTTGTTGATTTTCCAGGCAGCGGGTGCGGCAGGGCTGCTTCACCCCCCGCCTTGGTGGGGAGCCCAGGTGAGGCCGATGAGAGCCCGGGGCAGGAGGTGCCGAGGGGTGCCCTCTCTGGAGGGCCCCGCTGCCACCGGGCTGGCGTTGCCGGCAGCTCTGCTGCTGCCTGGGCTGGGAACAGGTTAAAACCCGGGTGTTCGCTGCAAGCAGAGAAGCTGGCTTACGTCTGAAGCGTTCCCAGCAACTGAACAACACCAGTTCAGGTACAGAAAGCTCCACAACGTGCCAAGAATATTCTTAGTTTGCTCTTTCCTCATTCACTAGAAATGTGCCTTTTCTGTGACGCCTTTCAGTGCAGCCTGGCAGTTAAATTAGTGACTACGGTGAAAACGACCTGCGCTGCCTGGAGACGGGGGATTCTGAATCCGCAGTCACCCAAACAACGCGCGGACTCAGCGTCCGAGTCTGGCCCTCCCGCCCCCTCCCTCATCACCAATCGCAGCAGCGCCGTGCAGGCTCCTGCCTGGGACAGGACCACATCCCTCGCAGGCAGGACAGGGTATTTTTTCCAGGCGTGATCGTGTGATACTCTGCGTTATCCGTGTGTCGGTCCTGTCTGGAGCGGGAGAGGGAAGCTGCGAGGATAGGAGGCTGGGGCAAACACCCTCGCAGCCACCAGTGATGGCCAGGTGCCTGCTTCCCCCACTCAGCACTTTCCTTTACCCCCAGAAAACAAAGCTGCCGGCCTAGTGAGTACCCATAAAATGGGAGGCATCCTGAGTGCAGAGATTAGTGGTAATTTTACAAGGACTCAAATAACGCCGGTCTGCAGGGTGCAGCACTGCCTTGAAAGGGAACAGCAGACATTTCCCCTGGAAGCAAGTTTCCTCTTTAGAGCGGTTTACGGCTGAGGTGCAGTGTCAGACTGTGGCACAAACACGCTGTCAGCCTTTGGGTTGGAAGAGAGACATTTGATCCCCCTTTCTGTTGCTGAAACGCGCTGCCCAGACACGGCTCCCAGCACGGTTATTTTTTGAAGCATTATGTAATTGGATTGCATGGTCAGTAGCGCTTCCTTAACAAGCCTTTCAGCAAACCCTCTGCCTGCCGCAGCCAATCCTCAACCCTTACATACACACTTACTCACGCAGGCTCAGTCTGGAGTAAACTCGCTGCTAAATACAGTTAGAAAACAGACGAAACCAGGCTCGGAATAGATCACCCGCTCCCCGTGCTACGTGAGACGTGGTGTGGCCGAGCCCTGGGTGTGAAAAAGGGGTCGTGCTGGCGTCTCCCGGTGTCTCCCGGGGTCACCGGCTGCCTCCTCTGCCGGGCCTCTCTAACGGGGAAAAACCACCTGCTTTTTGGAGCATGGATGGGCGACTGAACCCGGGGCTGGTCCTGCTTTCCCTGTCCCCTCTTGCCCTACCGTGACAGCCCCATGCTTTGGGGACCAGCTTTGGGGAACCTATTCTGCGGCACCCAGGCGCATAGTGACACCAGGGCCTTTATCTCGGCTTTATCTGGGTTTCGGGGTGAGCCGAGGTGCTCAACTAGGAAGTGAGTCTCCTGACACCTTGGTGGCTCGGACCGTATGCCAGCCCCTCAACACAGCCCGTGGTGGAGCCTGGCTGGCCCCGGCCCTTGGTGGGTGTTTTTTGCAGGCTCTTCCCTCTCTGGCCACGGTCAGCCTGTGGGTTGTGGCTCTGCTGAGTCACGGCTTCCTGTTTGCCATTGCTGACTCGTGGCAGCAGTTGCAGAAGCAATAAGAGATATTAAAAAGTGTGAACTTCCACTGGGACCAGAAGATGCAATTAGGGCTGTGCCAAGACACGCGCTGCAGCGAGCTGTTGTTTCAAGGGATGTGGAGCACTGCACCCCCCATTCCCTTGCTGCAGGAAGTAGGAAAAATGAAGATCACTGGCCTTTTATCATCTCTGAACCCAAATAAAAATCGCGTTTGACATCTGAAGCTCACTCTGGCTCTTTTCCATGCTCCTCCTCAAAGCACTGGATCCATCCTTCCAGTCTGGGTTTCCTCTACCTGCTGCTGCTGAGGCGTAGGCATCCTTGTTCCTTGCTTTCGCCTAAGACTGATTCTCCCCGGAAAGCCGACGTGATGCTGTGTGAACGGGGCTGCTGTGGAAGACGTGCACAACCGCAGCGCTATTTCCATTCTTTTTTAAATGGGAAATATCTCTGGGGAGAAGCATGAAAGTGTGTGGAGAAGGTGCTCTTTGATCATTAAGCTCTAAATGCAGCATCCAAACAGCATGTCTGTGTCTTCATATTATGCTGAAATTCATCTTAACGTGCTGCCCCTGGGGGGGCATTTTCCTGTTTCTCCTTCCTTGGCTTGACCAGTTGGAAGACTTACCCCCAGTTTCATTCCCAGCCCTGCTCATGACTGCCTCCAAAAGTTATTATTTCTCCACCCTATCGTTTACTGTATTTATATCAACCTTTCAATTTGTGTTTTAATTCCATAGTAACTTTTTAGCCTTATTGTCAGAATATCCGTTTTGGTTGTTCAGCTAAGGACGGGAATTAGAGGATGGTGTTCTATGGCCTGGGGGTCACTGGGGGTCAGAAAATGGGCTTTGGCTGGGCTTCGCTGGGTTGAAGCTGTACTAGTTTGCAACTAAGAAAAAAAAATCTTCACTTGTGTGCTGGCATTAGACTGATTATTTTTTGTTTTTAACCCCGTGACAGACATAAGGCTGAGGACTGGCACAGAGAATACACATTAGGGGAGGAAAAAAACCCCACCCCACAACCTCAGTTATTTCAACAAATACCAAAAGTGGATTGAGAGTGGATGACGAGGAGGAGGAGGCAATAGTGAACACACAACACAGTTCAAGCTGGCAAGGAGCCCTTTCTTGAAGAATGTAAGTTTAACCTTTAGCATTCAAGTGTCTGGGCTTAAGTGTCATTATGAGCAATACTTTCCTCCAGCGCAGCCTCTCCTGCCTGGAGGAGGGTTCTGTGCAACCTCATCAGTTTTCCCCTTTCCTTTACAGAGTATAAAAATACGTATTTCTGTCTGCATGTGCTCAGCAAAGTTTCTTTTCGTGGCAGTGCCTCCCTTGGCAAAGCGGGGCTGGCTCTGGATGGGTCTGAGGGAGGAGGGTATGCCCTGGCCC
>NW_010425688.1:6241-6854 GCF_000710305.1 Buceros rhinoceros silvestris | reverse complement strand
CTGGCTGGGGTGCTCCCCCCTCCAGCCGCTGCCGGGGGCCAGCCTCTGTGCTCAGGACCCCGCTGCCCAGCACAGGGGCAGCCGGCACCACGTCTCGCTGCTGCTGGTCCTTGTTCTGGCCGCGGAAAGAAAGAGGATCTGCTGGTGAATTGCTTTTGCGAGAAGCAAACTAAACTGAGGAGGAGGGAGGGACGGGCCTGGCGGCGGCGTCATCACCACCACCACCCCCCCAGCGCTAATCTCACCTTTTGATGGAGGCAACATCGAAAAAAATTAGTCAGCCCTGGCTGCAAATGGACAGGCTGGATGTGCCCCCCCAAATCATCTCCAGCTGTAAAACACTTCAGGGCTGATAGAAACCACACGCAGCCCAGGCATAACCCACTCCCAAAGCTGCATTCCAATAAAAACGCAGCGTGGACCCAAGGAAATACTGCCCGGGGCGGGGTACAGAGCCCCCCCCCACACACACCATCACCGTGGCTCCCCAGTGCTCGGCTGCCTGTCCCAGCCCTCCCAGGGCACAAATCAAAGCGGCCACGGCGGCTAATCGGGGAGGGTGGGGGTTAGCTGCAGGGGACATCGCGGCTGCGGGCGCCGGCGGGGGGCCGGA
>NW_010425688.1:2571-6130 GCF_000710305.1 Buceros rhinoceros silvestris | reverse complement strand
TAGCTGCAGGGGACATCGCGGCTGCGGTCGCAGGCTGGAGCCCGAATTTCAATAAGCACGCCTCGCGTCGGGGGCTGCGCTGCAAATGTCAGATGTGCTTATGTTAAATACAGGTAATATTCCGAGTGTACGTTCGGGAGCATGATTCTTTCAGATATCTTGTCTGATGGATTTTGCATCTCGCGTTTGCGATTTTTCCATGCAAAGCAGTGCAGGTTTTAGAGGAATAAGAGCAGATATTTACAAAGAGGTAGAGATGAACTGTTTGATTAACTGTAGCAAAGATGCTATGTCAAATCAGATTTCTCACTGCTTACGACTCGGGTTCCGAGGACGTGGCTACTGTACAGTCAGCGCGGCTGGTATCGGGGCTTTGCTTACCGAGCAATTCGATGCAGGCTTTCCTGCAAATCTCCATCTTAATTCTAAAATAATTCAGAGGGGAAGAAGGTGCACGCACTATTTTCCGAGGAGCGTTTGGTACCTGACCTGCACTGGAAGATGAAAGATGAGCAGTGCTGTCCCTGTTCCTGGCCCACAGCAGGGGACAGCTGCAGGACTGCGCCAGCCCTGGGCCACAGCCCCTCCGCCCCCGCTCAGCCTCAAACACCCCGACTAGCCCCAAGCCAGGCTGGGCTGTTTTAGTCACTGTATTGACACACTGTATTTTGTGGAAACTACCCTGTAAACCAGAATTCTTCTCAGTGTTGAAATAATTTTTTTTTCATTCTAATTCCGTGGGAACTGTAATTTTATTTTGTAACTTATTTCCCTCTTTTTTCCTTGCAAGATGGTTCCCAAACATTTATTGTGGGATTTTTCATTTAAAATAGTTTTCTAGGGAAATTACTGTGACAGTGATTTAATTGTTTAATTAAAATCTGACATTGATGACAACATAAATACAATAGGCACGAGGTGATACAGGCATTAAACAAGTGCGATTGTGGGATACATCCATAGAGCACGCGGAGCGCACAGAGCAGCTCACAAAGAAATGACGTTCAATATTTATCAGGTTAGTGAGTCCTAATTAAATGCCAAGACTTTTTTCTTCATTTCTCTAAAAAAGCAAAGGAACATATAGGTGTATTCCAAGTGTTTATTTCCATCCCAGACACAGCTGCTCCTCTTGTGCTGGGGCCTGCAAAAAAAGCGAATTCCTATTAAAAATCGGCGAGTTGGCTGAAGGGGCATTTCCTCAGCCTGACTGCAGGAACCCAGCCAGAGGTTTGGAGGCAGCTGGAACAGCCCGCTGATGTCCCATTGCTGCCAGTGGCTACAGCAAGTCCAGGGATTACAAAATGGATGGGCAGATTTCTTTTAATAATTGGGTAAAAAAACAGAAATATCTTGAAGACAAAAGAAGAGAACAAACGTTCCTCCGACTATCCCCCCACAGCCCAAACCTCTCCCCAGTCCTCCAGGATGTATTTCTGCCAGAGGAACAGGCACACTGCCCTCGCGCACACCCGCACACCCGTCGGCAAGGCAGGAGGCAGCCCCCTGCCCTCTCGGCAGCCCGGCCGTGCCTCCGGAAGAGCCCCGCGGTATCTGCTGGCACTGCTCACAGCGCGGCTCTCCAGCCCTCGCTTCTAAGCCCTGCTGCATTTCTGCATCCCAACAATGAACGTGCTGCTCTTGGAATAGCCCCTTCCATGCCTCTTGCTGGGCGTCTTTAAATTCTATCAGATCGCTTCTGCGGCTCAGACAGCCCTTTGCAATCAGTCGCTGCTGAGCGTCTGCCCTTTCCCCCTTGCAAACCCTAAATAAATGCATCCGCTCCAGCCAAATGCGTGGCAGCCTTCCCCCCTCCTCATATGCAACTTCATGCAAACAAACTTTCTAAATGAAAAAGCAGCTTACCTGGACAATGCTTTGAGTATAAAGTGATAAAAACTGATAAAGCCAGACATCCCAACTCGAGTGCAGGGATTTGATTGCAAATTTCCATTGCAAAGGAGTGGAGGGAACTGGAAATCTGACAAATGCCTCCAAATTGACCTGTGTTTTCACAATGCACGCTGTGTTTAAAATGAATGGCAGACTTTATCATTTGGAGCTCCTTCAAGGACTCTGGCCTTCTACGCTTTGTTCTCCCTCTTCAGACATATTTCCAAGAAGCACAAAGCTGTGTAAGTGGATGATATTATGGAGATTTTTTTCTAAGCAGGATTCCTCTCCCCCCCCTCCCCCCCACCAATAAAAAGGAGTGGAGGGAACTGGAAATCTGACAAATGCCTCCAAATTGACCTGTGTTTTCACAATGCACGCTGTGTTTAAAATGAATGGCAGACTTTATCATTTGGAGCTCCTTCAAGGACTCTGGCCTTCTACGCTTTGTTCTCCCTCTTCAGACATATTTCCAAGAAGCACAAAGCTGTGTAAGTGGATGATATTATGGAGATTTTTTTCTAAGCAGGATTCCTCTCCCCCCCCCCCCCCCCGCCAATAATTTTTAAAGCCTGAATTTAATACAATAGCCTGGAACTTTTTCCTTACTATAGCCATACATTAGCCCCTCATGTCCAGTCAGACTCTTCCACCTCAAAGCTTCAGCCCAGTTCCCCCCAGTGCCAGGCGGAGGGAGCCTGCCTGCAGCTAGCCCAAGCAATGCCATGGGCTTGTGGCTGCTGAAAAATTCCCCGCTGTCAAGTGCTTTGCCCCCAGCCCCATGCAAAGCTGGCCTGCTCCCGCCTCAGGACAGGGCTGAGCTCAGCCGCTCACAACCGAGACCTGTTTCCAGGGGAGGACTCGGTCTCCCTGCGGAACCCAGGGCACTGGAGCCACATACCCCTATTTTACACGTCAAAGATAACAACCATCTTTTCTGCAAGCTATGTCCAGAAAGCCATATGGGCTGCCGCAGAAAAACATTTTGCTTCAAAGTTGTTCCTCCTAATCTGTATACATTTTACAATAATAACTTTCCTTTAAAGCGCCGGTATTAGTCCCATCTGTTCAAAGTAACACTGAAATGAAACTAAACCATTCTATGCACAAATATATCAGATATGCTGCGAGGGAAAAAAAATAGGGTTAATCTAATAATTCAACTGTGTCTTTAAGAAGTTTCCTATGGGAAAAATCAGTCTTACTTTCCTTGCAGATCTGATACTGAGCACAGTAAAGCTGTTTGGAGCCCCAATCCCATCCACGCGTGTGTGGAGGTACACACGTGGAAACCAGAGGTAACCGTAGTACCGCAGATGAGGCTGTGGCAAGATTTCTAGTTCAAGCAGGGGTTGTCCCTTCTTGCATTTAGCAAGTGGACTGTCTTTTTGCCCAGAACAAAGAAATCTTAAAGGAAGGAAATTTTCTGGAGGGGAAACACATGCACATATGTGTAATCGTACCTAATGATTGCTGTACAAATTATTCCTTAATTCCTCAGATTTATTTTGGTATTTGCACAGTTGTTTATCTGGCTGGTCATGCAGTCATCCCTCGTTCGTTCCCTTCTTTTCACACGCGCGTGCACGCACCTCGCCACCTCTACTGTGCCCCGGAACAAATGGGAACCCTTCCATTCCCCAGCCCCCGGATGCCCAGGACGAGG
>NW_010425688.1:453-2413 GCF_000710305.1 Buceros rhinoceros silvestris | reverse complement strand
GGGGAGGGAAGATGTCCTAGGACTTGACCCCAGCTCCCAGGAGGCTGGGGGGGCCACAGGGCATGCTCCCCTCTCCCCACTTAACCCCTCCGTTCCTGGGCGCGGCCCCGGTCTCGGCGCCTCTGACCCCGGCGCCCGCTGCCCTCCTGCTGTTCGGGGCACTTGGGATCACCCCGGGAGCATGAAAGGACAAGAATGCAGGAGCAGCAAGAGGCTGTCGCAGGAGGGCTCCGCACAGCACGGCCAAAGGAGCAGCAGAACCGCTGAAAAGGGGGATGTTTGGTTTGTGTTAACTACCCAGACAGATGCACTTCGGCATGTTTGCATTTATGGAATCCATATGTTGTCATGGGAAATTAGAGGACAGCAACACCAAACTGGAACTCGCGATGCAAACGCAAAGAAAACGTACATGGCTACTAGACTGCGCCCGCGCAGGTTCCTACGAAGGTGCCTGCTCCTGGAGCACCCACAGTTCCTACATTCGCTTGCCCCCTTCCTTCTCCACGTGTTTACTTTCTCCCTGCCCTGCACAAAGTGTGTACACCAGCAGCACCCGCTCTCAGACCCATCCACTGGACCGGCAGCCTCCGGTGAGAACCCGCACCCCTCCCGAGTTACACCAAGTGCTGAAGGACAAGGGGTACTTTATTCTCATCTCAACTTCATCACCAAAACACGCTTGTTTCATATTCAGCAAGAACAACAGTTACAGATCACACGCACCTTTACAGATAGCGCACCAAGCAGCCCTGAAAAATTCTACTGGCCCCAGGGCTTGTTGGTTTGGGGTTTGGTTTCCCTTTTTTTTTTTTTTGTTGGGGTTGTTTTTGTTAGTTTGTTGGTTAGCCCTTAAAAATTCTACTGGCCCCAGGGCTTGTTGGTTTGGGGTTTGGTTTCCCTTTTTTTTTTTTTTGTTGGGGTTTTTTTTGTTAGTTTGTTGGTTGTTTTGGGGTTTGTTGGTTTTTTTTTTTTTTTGGTAGGGCAAGTAACATTAACAATTATTCTTCCATAAAAGCAGACAAACATATTTGAGCAGGGACTGACAAATTTTTAAGGGCAGCTTTTAGAGGCAAACTGGTAACATACTGGAGTCTCCCCGCTCAGCAAACCTTAAGAACTGGTACGCAGCAAGCGCCTGGTAACAGGACACAGCAGTGCTGCATTTATAACACTCAAATAACTATGGTACGTATTAAACCTCGCTGCTCGAAACCTGCGCCTACCTCCCAAACACAAGACACTGCCAGTAACCCACCAGCCAGCACAGCCCTTCTCCAGATTCCTGCTCGTCTCGTCTTTCACCCCCCACCCCACTCACAGGGACTTGTCAAAATTTCAAATGACTACCCCCGCGTCAAGAAATAAGGAAAGCTCGATGCATTTCATTAAAAATACTTACTAACAAACATGCAGTTTATTACCTTTCAGTATAAAATACATCTACATTAGGGTTCTCCCAAATGGAAAAACTGACCGCAACTGCATTCCTTGTTCACTGCTATGAAACAAACCGGGAAATTAATTGTTTGGGTTACTATTAAAAATTAAAATGTAAAAAAAAAAAAAAAGGAAGAAAAGGAAAAAAAAGGCAACTTGAAAAGCTCCTTTAGATTTTTCAAGAGAGATGATTTAATTCAGCTGCATTTCTGCCAGTAATAAAACAAGTCTCTTAGAGCAAGATGAAGAAAACATATTCCTGAAGCCTGGTCAGAGGTTCTTTACTGGTTCACCTCCTCCTAAAATTCAAATCCTGTGTTCCCAGCGATCATCTACATTTTTCGCTAGGGCTGGAATTGGGAGGGAAAAAGATGCTGGAAATAAAAATCTTTAAATAACAATCGCAGATGGACCCGAACAGAAAGTGAAAAATGTTACCGTAAAGCTAGAGAAATATTTATTTAACCAAACCAGAGGTTCTGTTGGGACTGGAGGAATGTTGCATCCTTTCCTAAAAAAG
>NW_010425688.1:0-317 GCF_000710305.1 Buceros rhinoceros silvestris | reverse complement strand
AAATGTTACATCCTTTCAAAAAAAAAAAAAAAAAAAAAGGGGGGGAAAAGAGGAGGGGGTGGGGGGAGAAAAGAGAAAGCAAGAAAGAAAAAAGGCAGAGGCACAGCCGCCTCCTGGAGTTCCCCATTGTCCGGGGCTATAGAGAGCCCCAGAATGGCATTAAACTCACAAAAGGCATATTGTGCAGGGGACAAAAAAAGCCCCTTCTTCTACAATAACTTTTAGCTTCTTATTTTTAGAAAATGACAAAGCTGTTGCCAGCGATGGCTGGTGAAACCTGTAGCCCGGCTCCCAGCGAGGCTGGACGCGGCGGTATT
>NW_010425687.1:0-4327 GCF_000710305.1 Buceros rhinoceros silvestris | reverse complement strand
CGGCAGCAGCTCTCTGTGCGGAGCTCCTCGGCCGCCCATCGCGCCGGAGGACGAAGCAGAGTTTGTTCCTCACGGTTCTGGTTGCTTTTCCCGGAATGTTACTTCTTCAGTGACCTGGGCAATGTAATCTTCAGTACGGTCTACAGAGCACCGTCAGATAAAACGTTATTAACCAAACCGTCATCTCCACTACACTTTAAAGCAGCAGAATTAGGAAATAGTTGGCTTTGTCTGTGTCTTTAACTTGTAAAGGAGTTAGAGTAACCTAAAGATTGTCTGTAACTTAGTATTTCCTCAACAAGTTCTGTAAAGTTGGGGGGTTTTACAAATAAAAAAGTTCTAGGAAGTGCATGTGTTTGAACACACTTCTAAATAGCAGTATAGCGTGTCCTGCTAGTGGTTGGTTCAGTTGTTATTCGTCTTATCCAAACAAGACTTAAGCTGTTTAATTTGTTCATATGCTTACTGAAATTCTGATACATTTTTATATTTGTGAAGAAAAATGCCTCTCCTTCAATGACATATGTCTGTCTTCCAATACTGAATTCTAATTAGGCCTAGTTGCAAGGAAGTCTGCTAGCAGTTTGCTTAACAGCGCTGTCTGTAGTCTGCTGCCAGGGTGTCTTGGTTTCATAAGCTTGTGTGGTGCTGTGCTTTTTTTTTTTTTAATGCAGATTTTGAATTTTTTTATCTCTCACCTGAAAATTAATAACTCTGTCCAGCAAACTGCGAAGTTTAACATTTGAAAATTTTATAACCATCAATCAATAACTAAATTTTGAAATGTTACAGAAATGTGTATTCCCGTTTTAATTCTGAAAGGCTGTACTTTACATAGTAGAGATACTTGTAAAAAACACAACATGATGCTTCTAAAAATCAGCCACTTTGCATTTTGAAGGCTCAGGCATTTATGCATATGACTTTATACACATATGTTTTTCAGAATCTTAGGAAAGTAATAGACTCTGCTATATACAAACTGCAACAAGAACAAAATTCTGATCCATAAACCTTTCTCACAGATATAGCAGGCATTTTAAATCTATCGGATACTGCTAAAGAAATCATTCCTCATTCAATGCATTTCCTGTGACTAGCATTGTCAAAACTATGAGTTATTTCTGCAAAATGTTCTGACAAATCCTAGAATGTTTAGATTGAAGTAGTCAGGGCACAGAGCTGTGTAGTACTATTTGAAGACTCATTTAACCCTTGAAGGAACCTAAAACTGCATAATATCTCATGAAAATAGGCTTGCTGGCAATAAAAAGGTATGTACGTATTTTCATCCCAGTGAAGGCAACCGATGCCTACTTCCAAACTTCAAAATGTGAACATATTTACTGTTCTTGTGACATTTGCAGTCCTGTTCCCAAAATTCTGTCATGCACCACTAACTAATAATTAAGCAGTCTGTTTTTGAGAAATATTCAGAACTCTAGCAGAAGCTAGCAGGAGATACATGTACAGACTGATGAAGGAAGGGTCTTAAAACAGAAACTCATTTTAATGAGAATAAGGACTGTGTTTAAAGGCTGAGACCTAAGCTGTTCTGTCTGTGAACCTTTCTACAGACTCTCTTTTGCCCGCGGGTGTATCATGCAGTCCATGAGTGAAATATCTTGTCTCTGATGTTACTGGCAGTTTTGCCATGGACAGAGTCCAAGTTTCACACATAGATCAGTTTGCCACCCAGCTTGTTTACTTAAGTAGTGAGACTTCGGTACGTTCTTACAATGTTCGCCTTTGCAAACAAGAACTTCATTTCTCTGAAGATCATACCATCTTATTACTGTGACTGTTGGTAGTATAGATACAGAAAAGCACAAATGAGTATATTCTACATCAGTAATTTAAAAAAAAATTGAAGACTGAGATTTTCGGGTAGTTTTCTGGAGATGGTACTCAACTGCTACCTTTCTTAGCTGTGCTAAGTACTTTAAAAAACACTTTTAGGTATACAGAAAATACTAGCCACGGTAAGTAGTATCACTGTATCTTTATCCAGTGCATTACCATCTAAATCCTGTTCTTCAGCAAGTAGCATGGATATAAACTTTATCAACAGAATAGTTTTTCTCAACCTAAGTACTATGAGATGAGTTTCATTAGGAGATGAATGATTCTGGTGGTGAGATATGTTAACAACCTTGTCCTAAGCCGGATCCAGGTATATCTTTTGGTGTTGAGGTCAAGTGATTGATGAAGGAAATTCTTCACTTTTTATTGAGGAGTTCAGTTTGAAATGTGAATTCAGATTGAGTCATGGCATTTTTCTCCAATGTGTTCTTTCAGTGGAAAACTACTTTTTCTGCATATGAAAGGCCATAAAAGCTTGTTGTCTAGCTTCAGCTCCCGTTGCTTGGATTTTCAATAGCCTGGCTGTTTTTAAATGAACATGCAGTTGCATTGTGTGCCCTGGTATCCAGAAAGACCAGTTATTTTATTTTCTCTTTGGAAATGCTCTCAGGCTGCCTCACCACATGTGACTTGTTAGGACACAGTGGACTCACGCCTTATGGGTTCCAGCTATTGGGATCACACCAGACCTGGTCCACTCTTTCTATGCTGACTGGTGGTTATTACCAAGTTCATAGTATCTTGATTTTTTTCTGTTGATTGATGTTGACTAAGGGAGAAAATTTCCTTTTTTTCACATCGGTTGCATGCATTCACATCCTCATATTGTCTATGCAATATCCAACCAGTGTCTGGGATACTACACTTTGGACTGGAGAAATATGGGATAAGTACCCAGTTTTTAAGATGCATCCTTTAACAAAAACTGTATTAGGATTTTTGAAGTTCAGTCCATACAGGTAGCCTAAAGGCAGATAAGGTTCAGGTGTCTTTCAGTGTTAAACTGCACTACTAGGTGGCCAAGGCCACAGATTATCTGATGTAAAGGAGCGGAAGAAGAGTGGGCTGGTCTAGTGACCATTGAGTCAAAAGTACTCTCTCTGCTGTGGGTGAGGATGAGCAGGTGTACGAATAGGCATAGTGATAGTATACTCCACAGTTCGTAGCTTTTGACCACTTCTTGAAGTGAATTCTGTCTGAAATTCAGCTGGAGTGGCAGCGTACAATGCTAAAGATGTCTGCAACAGAAAGTAGTCTCTGACTGCTTTTGTAGCCATGCTGGCAAGCAGAGGCTGGCTCTGAGGGTACTGCTGGGCATTGTCAAATGGAAGCTCTGTAGATAATTCCAAGGAGAACCATGATTTGCTTTTGACTTGTGCAGTCTTCAACAGCTCCCTCCCGTGCCTCTTGTACATCACACCTGTTCACTTTTTTGTGTAAGGACTCACTCTATTTTTAATAAGTCTTATTAATAAGTCTTATCTGGAACTTCCAAGTATTTCTGTATCTTTTTACCTCAGCTGAGAGTTTAGCCTTGGTCTCTTGATTTAAAATTAATTAAGGATAGCAAAAGAGCAACAGAGTTGGGACAAAAAGATACGTTTCAGCATTCAGCTTTTAATAAGCTATGAGTAGAAGAAGAAAGTAAAAACACAGGTTACAAATACAGGTTTTGTTTATAACAAAGTTACAAATACATTTTTTTCCCTAATAGCATATCCTTAATTTTTAAATCCCTTTTAAACAGCAAAATGAACCTTGAAAGATTAGATTGCTTTACTCAAGTTGCTTATTTTTAACACTAATTTTAAGTAAGAAGTGCCTTTCATTCCTGATGTTAAAAAAAAAAAAAAACCACAACAAAAGAGATCTGTGTGACAGGCATTATTACAGTTGTACAGCAGTCCAGGAGACAGTCAAAGTGGAATGTTCCTATCCTGCAATTTAGAGAGGAAGGGTGCCATGGGCTGTGTAAAGGTGCCCATAAAAACACACTGGAACATTACATCAGCTGGGTGTGGGAATGCTACTCTTCTTTGTGTCCTAACTGAATGAAGATGAGATAATTTTGGTCGGAATTGGGCTCCCACTCATGAAGTGAAAGGCTAGCACAGGAATCCAATGCATGAAATCACATCCTTGCTCCTCACGACATTCAACTTGGCATCGTTTTGTCATCAGAGCAAATACTGAATAGGTCGGGAGACAGCTTCCAGCTTTTTGAATATTCAGAGCTGTCTCGTCGGAAGAGGACTGAGGCTCATGGCTACAGCAGTGAAGGGTCGTGGTGTGATTTGCTGTTTTCCAACAGTCTTCAGGCTGTCCCTGTGACTTTGAGAGACACCCTTAATTTCTCTGAGTTATAAACTATGACATTAGGACAGTAACTCTTTCTGGTATACTTTATTTGTCTTGTCTACATAAGGTTTGAACTCTTTCAAACAGAAACCCTATCTTAGTTTTA
>NW_010425686.1:1033-1249 GCF_000710305.1 Buceros rhinoceros silvestris | reverse complement strand
GGACAGCGTGCTGAAGTACCTGAAGGAGCACCAGCGGGAAGAAACGCGGGAGCTGCTGTGCGCAGCAGTGGAGGACTACGCTCCGTCCGATGTGAACCTCGAGGAGTTTTTTGAGCGTGGAAGGTACGAATGCGAGGCCGGCAGGACAGCCGGGCTTCCACCGTGGATGCTGGATGCTCTGGCGAAAGGTGAGCTGTCCCCGTTCATCATCAACGT
>NW_010425686.1:494-697 GCF_000710305.1 Buceros rhinoceros silvestris | reverse complement strand
GACGCCAGGCTACACTTAAAAAAACATTTGTTCCAGCAGCAAGCCTCCCCCCCAGCTTTTGTGATGATCTCTTTCCGTTGGACAAGCTAACGGAGGTAACATCACAGCAGACGGTGTTTCACGAGTGACAGACAGTACCCGGGACTCCCACTGCCCAGCTGGTGGCTGAAGGCAGTGCCTGAGCTAAGCCACCTCCGTAGGCA
>NW_010425686.1:0-229 GCF_000710305.1 Buceros rhinoceros silvestris | reverse complement strand
CTAGAGAAACCCATGTCACGCAGTCGCCCAAATTTCCCATTCTCAGCCCTTCCTCCCCCCCGGTATCCTGTTGCACTGACACCCAGGTCCCCTTAGGGAACCGCCGTGTGACACTGCCACGCTGGGTTTGTATCTGATCAAGCCGTGGCTGTTTCGGAGCCGCGTCCTGAACAAAACATGGCCTGTGCTCTCTTTGTGACAAGGTGCCATCGTTTCACACACAAACGCT
>NW_010425685.1:13583-13798 GCF_000710305.1 Buceros rhinoceros silvestris | reverse complement strand
GTGCGGAGCCCGGCGTCTGCCCGGGTCCGGCCCGGTGAGAGGGGATCGGATCAGCGTGGGTTGACCCAGTGTAAGCTGCGGTCTTAAAGCCGAAGCTGTAAGTGAGAACTCAGAGAAGGGAGCGAGGTTGTGTTCTTCCCGTGGGTCCCGCCGGGAGTACGGCGTGCCACACCGCAGGGACGCTCCGGTCCACCGCAGCGCAGGGGTAGCTGCCC
>NW_010425685.1:10190-13420 GCF_000710305.1 Buceros rhinoceros silvestris | reverse complement strand
CACGCTAGTTTCTTTCCCAAGAAAATGTACTCAAGGACAAACATAAAAAATGATAAATGAATAAATATGTTTTTGGAGTAAGAGGACATTATTGATGAGGATTTTCTTCCAGCTGGTATTTTCTCCTGTCTGGGGCACCCTATGAACGATGCATCTTTATTTAGTTCTTTGGGGTTTTCTGTGTGGTGATCACTTTTAAGCAGCAGTACATTTCACTTTTGAACTCGGTGTTTCCGTATGGTGGTTGAGAGACCGCTCAGCTCTAAGTGATTGCCACTCAAATTAGTCCTATTGTTTTGTGATATATAAGCCTTCTATACTGCCTGGATTAGTCAGTTCAATGGCAGTGACAAACATGCATTGTTTGTTGTTAGAGCGGGGAGTCTCACATGGGAAAACGCATGTACATCCAGTCGGGACACATGCATTTCCCACCAGAGAGAGGGAGAGTTTTAGCAAACTGGTATTTATTGCTTGTTCTTGCATGCATGTTTTGTGTGTTGGGTATCTACAGTTTGACAGCAGGAAATAAGGTATTGAAGAAGTGTTCAGACACGTAAAGATGTGGCTCTCAAAGGATTAACAGAGCTCCTCTGCAGTTAAAGTATGAACTGATTATTTATAGCTCTGAATTTTGTAACACTGAAATTAGGGTTAAGCCTGAAAATAATAGGTACAAAAGGAAGGATCCAAATCTCTGCAGCCTGAGTTGGCAACGTTTAGAGGGAACGAAAGCCAACGGAAGCCAAGTGAGGCTCTTGAAAAAATAATTTTTTTCCCACAGAAGTGCAAAAGCATCAAGGGAGAAAATTAATTCAACACTTCTATTTGATGATATGATATTTAGGGAGAATGTTAAAGAACATTATATAAGGAAGACTTCAACAATTAAACTTGTTTAACAAAACTGATATTCTTATCAGGGAATATTACAGTAATTTTCTTAAATATTTTCAGTCTAGAAAGGATTGTTTGCACTGTGCTGACTTTAATATTTGCCATCCTATAAAGTGCAATTTATTCTCTGAAGTAAGTGAATTTCATAATGTCTGTCAATCCACTCTACCTGGGTAGAGGGGAAAAAACAATACCCAGACAGTTTCTCCTCACTGTTTTTACTAACTTTATTCCAGAATAAAATTACAAATTGAGAAAACCTGCCAGAAATTAGTTTTCTATAGGTAAACAACACTGGAAGAGTAACCTCTGCAAATCTGTACTGCCTTCACTTTTCCCGAGATTCCTGTGGAAAAATGAATTCCAAAGAATTTTTTGCTGTCAAAACAAGAGGACTCTTACTGTAACAATGTAAGAGGTCCAAGAAACTTTTGTGTTAATTGTCCTGTTATTTTTACTGCTGAAGATGGAATTGCCTAAAACTGATCTGACCAAAACCTAGGTGAATAGTTCGAATAAAATTCCCCCTGTACTTCACCGCAATTTTTCTCTATTTTTTTGAAAATTCCCATGTTTTCTTCTTATAAATACTTGCCAAAAAGCCATGCATTTTAATCTGGCATATTTTCCTACACTAGAAAGCAAGTTTTGATTGTGTTTTCTGTGATCATTTCTATAAAGAACAGGTACCAAATCAATCAAATAAGAAAGAAAAAAATCCCACTACATACTCCATTTTTTAGGCTTTCTAAACTAAGCAACACCATTGGAATTTCAAATGTGGGGTTTTTTTTCTGAACTAAGAATCCATTATGGAAAATATCTTCCACTCCTAGGTAAATAAGAAATTGGATCCATTTATAGACGTGAGCATAAGCAAAGCATGAAGAAAAGAATGGAGTTCTCCGGTCCGTCTGTTTAAATCAACAGGACCACTGCAGTAGGAATTAGGGCTTTTACGTGTACAGGGTACCGATGACGGTTGTATGGGGCTTCCCGCATTAGCATATATAGCTACAGCCCCAGTTTTATCGAGATTCTGACTCCTTCCTTACTGGTTTTGTACGGGAGAAATGTGGCCTTCAAATGCATGTTTTCTATTACATCCCAGAATTCCATCTGTTGTTATTTTTTTCCTGGAAGTTAGAATTGTTCCCCATGTGAATAATTTCATGTGTAATTTTTCATCAGAAGCTGCCATAAAGTACATTCTAATCTTATTTATTAAAAGCAGTTGCTTCTTATGATAAAACCATTTTTTTGACAAGGCAACACAGGCTTTTCTCGAGGAACGACTCGTGTTAACAATGACGTTGGTTTCAGAGACTAAAATCATTCAGAATGAATCATGAAGTTATTCATGATTTGCTAGCTGAAAACATATCAAAATAGGTTTTTTTTTTAAACTTGCAACTTTTATTCTGTTTTAAGTTTCTTCTGCTATGCATTGAGCTTGTGAGCAGAAAGCATTAGGAGGACTTTTCATCTTGATTAAAGATTCATGTGCAATAACTCTTTGTGCGGCGAAATGAAAATATGCCCCTTAGAGCAATGGCACTCGACCTTTAACAACCAAAGAGCCATTTAAAATCACAAAGAGGCACACAAGTCAAAAATGCATGTGACAATTTTATTAAAAATTATGAATGAATGCATTCATCAAAAACAGTTAAGAAAATCCAGAGGCACTCTGCAATTTGTGTCTAAGGGCAAAGTAGTTGATTGGGTAGGTTGTATGTTTTTACAGGAAGGAAAAAAAGAAACTTTACATACGTAAATGGAAGGAAATGGTGAAAGACATCATCCAACAAGTTTGCAGAATAGCTGAAAAGAAACAGAGCTGAGCCAGCATGTCATACGATTTCTCACTCAGACCCATGATAAAAGCTCTATACAGGCCTCTGAAGAACGAATTCCATAGGTTGAGTACCACTGCCAGTAAATACTGTAGGTGCTGAGGTTGTTTTCATTTTCCTTTACTGTTCCTTTTGAAGTTATTCACTGTGTGAATATCAAGTAACATTTTTAATGCTGCAGTGATAGATTCTGCCTTTAACACAGTATTTTACAGCTAGGACGGCCTTTCCATCGCTGAATGCAGATTTGGCGGTAGGGAAAAGCAAAACCCCCTTCTCTGATTATATTCAGTTATTTCACCTCAAAATCACTGCTGCATATTCTGCATTTGTTCTGTACAATAAATTCCCATTCGATTCCCAGAGTCAATCTGCGCGCAGGCCGAGTCAGGAATTGCAACAGCACTCCACAATGGGAAGGAAATTCTTCCTATGTGTGCTGGTGATGCAGGCTGGTTCAGGAGGGGGTAAATTTTG
>NW_010425685.1:0-10085 GCF_000710305.1 Buceros rhinoceros silvestris | reverse complement strand
CAGCAGGATGTCAGTTCTGAAGCACAGAGCCAAATTCAGCTTGGCGCTACCTCCTCTCAGACCTTTTGCACTCGGGGAGGCTATGGAGGGTAAGGAATTTGGTTTTTACTTATTGCAAAGCTGTTTAATGCAAGATGTATGGCAAAGAAGTACCAGCTATGAGATGTAAATTGATGAAAAATGGCATGACTGTTTAACTCCTTGTTATTTTCAATGCTATGGACAAAAATTGGAGCTGACATTTCTCTTTGATCTGGTTTACCCATCTCACTCCGCTGCTATCAGCAGCATGTGACAGCAGCACACATTAGCTAGGAAAGAGGGAACAGGGAAGAAAGAAATGTAATCCTCCCTGTGGCCTTCATGGAAGAATAGCAAATTAGAGCCACACGTTACACTTTTAGGTGGACTTAGAAAACAATGCCCTTCTCCCAGCAACTGTATAAGCATGCCAGGGTGTTGGGCAACACAGTCAAATGGACACATTTATTTGTGAAATTAATAAATAAAGACAAGTCAGAAGGCAGAATTGAAAAATTGGAATACACCTGAACCCATGCTGAAAACATAATGCTTTGTTCCAATCTGCTTAGATTACTTAATACAAATCAGGATGTGCCTCTTTGTCTGTGCATGTGTCTTCCTTTTGAGTTTTGCCATTTTTTTGATCTTGGTAGAGAAGGGGAACAAGGGTAGTCAGAGGAATGGAGCAACTTTCGTATGAGTAAAGACACTACACCCTTCAGCTTCAAAATGAAGTAGATAAAAGGGAATATGGTAATTGTGAGTAATTTGGAGAAGGGTGAATAGGAAACAACTTTCAGCATTTCAATAAAAATTTTGGAGGGCACCCAGAGTTTCCAGAAAACAGATTTAAACCACGTGCGCAAAAGAGGATATTAGGGGCTCTCTAACCAGGTAATTTTAAAAGGAGTAAATGCATGCAGGGAAGATTAGTCCAGTCATGCCAGAAACTGTCCAGCCTTTCATGCCTTTCTCTCTTAGTTCTCTGCCAAGTGCCCACTACTGCTCTTGGTTGGAGACAAAATTCTTTACGAGCTGGATGACCAGTAGAGTTGTCCTGATGTTCTTGTTGTGATTTCAGCAATTTTCACATGGGTTACTCAAAAGTGTTTCCTTTTTTAAGACTCAAATCCATCACACTTTCTTGCAAGGGTCTACTTGTGTTAATAGTTCAAGACAAGGAGTACACAAACACTATTTTATCTTTACATTATACATTTAATTTTAAAAGTGTTTTTGTTCATATGACCATCCTCCTCCTCCAAATACCTCACTACTCTGTGATGATTTTTAATGCGGAATATTGCATCCCCAATACTGTAATTAATTTACCTAATGCAACTCTATTTTTTTGTTATTACCATTTTCATTTTCCTTAGATTTTAAGAACATTCCAGACTACCAGTAGAATTAAAATTTAGTGGTTTATGGTTTCTTTATTATGCCATAATTTCTAGCATGATAGCCTGGTTTACTACAGTCAAGCCTTACATTTGGTTGGTTGGTTATTCAAGGAGGAAAAGGAGATAGTTAGCTTCTTCCCCTTGTGAAGGGTAAATACTGTAGCTTCCAGCGATCTTTGTAATAAAGGACATGGAGAGGACTGAGGTACTAAATACCTCTTTGGCTCACTCCTTTACTGGTAAAATTAGCCTTCAAGAATCACAGATCCCTGAATCCATTGGGGAAAGTATGGAGAAAGTATGGATCTACCACCTTGGTGGTGGATCAGCTTAGGGTACACTTAAATAAAGTTCCTATAAACCAGTCTATGAACCCAATAGGATGCACCCAAGAATGCTGAGAGAGCTGTCTGATGTCATTGTGAAGCCACTCTTGATTATCTTTGAAAGGTCATAGTGACTGCAGAAGTTCCCTGATGACTGGAAGAAAGCAAAAGCCTTCACTATCTTCAAGAATGGGAAGAAAGAGGATCCAGAGAACTACAGGTCAGTTACCCTCACTGATTGTGTGCAACATGATGCAGGAATAATTCTGAAAATTATTTCTGGACATATGAAGGTGATTCAGAGTAGTAAGGTTGGCTTTAGGAAGGGGAAACCATGCTTGACCAACCCGATAGGCTCCTGTGATTAGATGACTGCTTTGTGGGTGAGCAGACAGCAGTGGCCATTACCTTGACTTCAGCATGGCTTTCAATGCTGTCGCCTGTGACTTCTTCATTGACAGAGTAATGAATCACAGTTAGATAAAAGGACAATGAGGAGGATGGAAAACAGCCTGAACTGTTGCACTTGAAGAGTTGGGATCATGGGCATGAAGTCCAGCTGGAGTCTTGTCACTAATTCTGTACTCCAGGGTTGATAGTAGGGCCAGTAATTCATTAATGACCAGGACGACGGGACAGAGCGCACCCTTAGCACATTGCAAATGAAGAGCTGTTGGTTCACCAGATGGCTGCCCTGTGGGACATTTAGTGGGATTGTAAGAGGTTGTTGAAATGGGCCAAGAGGAATCTCCAGAGCTGAACAAAGGGAAATACAAAGCCCTGTCCCTGGGGAAGAAGAAACTCCAGGCATCCACCCAAACAGGCTGGGAGCTGACTAACTGGAAAGCATCTTTGCAGAAAAGGCTCCAGGGCTCCTGGTGGACACCAAGTGGAATGTGAGACAGCAAAGTGTCCTTGTGGCAAAGGCAGCCAGCCAGCAGAAGCCATGCTGCATCAGAGAGATCTTCACCAGCAGCTCAAGGGTGGTGATTCTTCTCAGCTATGCTGAGAGCACATCAAGAGTGATGTGTCTGGATTTGGCCTGCCCAAGGCAAGAGAGACTTGGACATGCAAGAGCAAAGCCAGTGAAGGGCCGCAAAGATGCTGAAGGGTTTGTAGTGTCTCAAATGAGACTGAGAGAGATGAGATTACTTATGCTAGAGAAGGAAAGGGTCAGGGGCAGATCTTACTGATGTGTCATAGAAAGAAAATGGAACCAGACTCTTCCTCCACTAAAAGATTGAGAGGCGACGGACACAAACTGAAACACAGGAAATTCTACGTAAACATAATAAGAAGAAATTACTGTAGGGCTGATTGTTCACTAGAACAGGTTGCTCAGAGAAACCCTGCAGTCTCCATCCTTGGAGATATTAAAAAATGCAGCTGGTCAGTACCCTGAGCAGTCTATTGTAGTTGACCCTGATTTGAGCAGTGGGGTTGAACTTGGTGCATCTCCAGAGTTCTTTCTGATCTTAATGGTTCTGCAATTCTGTGAGAACAGCCAGCAACACCCACTTGACAGGTAGCGTCAATGAAGTGGTACATTGGTAAACTAAATGCTACTCAGTATATTGTACATGGTAGTGATGACCAGGAGGACAGCAGGATATCTACAGTAAGTAGGTTTCTGCTTGGTATTGCTGCACTATACTATATGGACATGTCATGTTTTGGCAGTGCTCCTCCCTGATTTGTGTTATATAGAAATAGGTTACCCAGATTTCAAAATTCTAACAATGTCATAAGAAGGTCATTGTTGAGCGGGCTGTTTCTAGAACAGATTCCAAGTCTATTAATATTCAAGACTTTGATCTGGAAGCACATACAGAACTGCAGCTGAAAAAATCTGGGTAGATTAACAGAAAGATTAGCGGTGCTGGGGCTAGGTAGTCAAGTCTTGATGCATTAGTGAAAAAGATGCATTCCTGGGGGGTGGGAGGAGGACAGAGACATACAAAACTGCATGTCAAGGAGAACTGTGTATAGCTACATTTTGGAGAGTTGCATCCTGACAAGCAACTGATCCTGTCAGTGGAGTGTTCGAATGGCAAAGTTGAGGCAAAAAAGAATATGCTCCTTGAATATGAAGTAATGAACAAATATGTAGGCATATCCATGCACTCAATTTTAATATCCATATTTAAAAGGATGCCCAAAATTGGAGAGAAGACCCACAGCAATTATTTGAGGCCCAGGAGGAGGCATTTTACTGCAAGAAACGTAAAGATCATTCTGCTTACTGTATTAAGAATGTCAGAGGTGATTTGATCTCACTGTAATAGTAATGTCAGGAGAGATAGTGCAGGATACTAAAGACTCTTTAATCTAGTAGAGAGAGGCATAATTAGAACCAATGGCTGGAGGCTGAGGCAGGGCAGAGTCATTTGAGAAATCAAGTGCACAATTTTACAGTAGGTCTGAGAAACCCTTTAAACAGATTACTGGGTTAAAGTGGTGGCTTTTCCTCCTTACGGTGTCTTCAGCTCAGGACTGGATGTCTTTCTGGAAGTTGTGTTACTCCAAGCTATTGTTCTGCACACAGGGAGAACATGGCAGGATTGTTGTTAGTCAAGAGGGCAGTTTTGCTCGACTGATCATGGATGCCCTACAAATGAGCTCTGTGCTACAGCAGCTGAGGAATGAAACCCTCTGCCCTATTACTGTGTAAAGTTCTTTAAAGATGAACTGGGTGGTAAACCAAAATAATTTGTTATGGCCTTAAAATCTATTCTAATCCTCTAATCTCTAGTAGAGGAGTAAAAGAGCTCCTTGCCATGTATTTCTAACCTTAACTATCCTGCCCTGCTCTGCCCAAACAGCTGTAAGGCAACATCACAGCCACCAGCATTATAGCCCAATCTGTTTGACTTCAAACCTTCAAACAACAAGGTTTGTGTGTATTAAATGTTAAATGTATTCTAATTATTGTACAAACTTAGTTTACATACACAGAACTAAAGGAGCAGTTTCAAGGCACTTTAGTTAGTGTATAAAGCTTATGAAAAGACGATAGAACTACTATGCTTTATCTAAAAATGAATCCCATTTTAATGCAAGGAGTCAACAGGTTAATATTTTATAGCATAAATACTGGCAGAGAATCCCCACATTCTCTTCTGCTTACATTTTCATGAGCTCAGTAAACTGAAACAATAATCTTAATAGTAAGGAAAAACAAGACTAAATTACAAGTTGCAGAGGCTATTGTCAGTTTTACAAATCCAACAATAGCCTGCAGGGTTCCAGGTTTGTTTCTAGCTGCTCAGAAAGCTTGTGTAATTTGCTCACACATTTTTTCTTATACCCCAGAGCTGTGCATCTGCTGGAGTCAGGGATGTAATATTCTCTTTGAACTTCCTTAGCATCCTAGTGCATGCTGTGATCCATAATTAGTGCATGCACACACACACTAGCTATATTAACTCCTAAGTGCCAGAAGTTTAACTGCATCCAGCGCCTGGTTTAGGTGCATCACAGGAAGAATGCAACTCTTGCTGTAACCTTGAGATCAAAATTGTGCAGTTGTGACTTGTATCCTTAGGGGGAAGGAATATAGAAACCCCCAGCTTTTGTTTTTCAGAGGTTGTACTAGGATGCAGTTTTGCAGATGTGAATAGTTACCTAGGTTTGAGGAGGCAATTGCAAATGGCACAGAAATCTAAGCCGTTTAAAGATCGATTGGTGATAAAAGATTTGACTGCTAATGCCCTTGGAAGACCAAGATGCTTTCTTTGGCTGTCCATATTCAGCATGGCTAAGATCATCAACATGTATCACTTCTGGAGAGAGATCTCTGGAGGCAGAAGGCAGTTTTGGGGTTTTTTTTGATTTTTTTTGTTGGTTGATTCTTTTTGGTTTTTTGGTTTTTGGGGTTTTTTTATCATTTGGACCCTGCAATCAGAATGCAGGTGAGTCTGACAAGTTGTGCCATTTGTGGGCGTTCTTACTAGGGACTTCAATGAATATGAACCAACCTATCTAAAACACTGGACAAAGTCACCAGATTCCATGGCAAAGTCTCTATTTGTGTGGGAAACTGAAGTCTGGAATGGCTGCCCGTTGCCCCACTGTGTGCACTTCCTAGGTTTCTTAGGGAAGAGCAACACTTGTTGAATAATTATTTGCAATTAGGAGTATTCTCGTTTCTGTTAATGTTTTTTAGTGTAGAGCTTTTCTGCTAATGTGCAAACAATGCAAACAGAGGTTCCAAATACACGAAGGAAAGATACTTTAATCTGAAGTCCTGTAAATCACTCTGTAACCTAGAGCAAATGTGTAGCAGGTCTTACTCTCTTCAGAATCATAAAGCAGAAAAGTACACTCTTCTGTTCGCAAGTGTGTAAGATACCAAGTGATCAAAACATTACGATAAAGTATTCTTATAGTTTGGCCAATGTGTTACTTAATGGTAGGTAGAAGAGAATTTCTCCTGAAGTTCACATTGGGCACAGCATGAAGTATAACATGGAATCAAACTGTACACCAGGAGATGGATACTGCTTCTGTATGGCTACCATCTCCATCAAGAAACTAAGATGTTAGTAGACAGATAAATGTAACTGTCCAGAAAGTTTGTGGGTTGTTTTTTTATTTTTGGGGAGAGTGAGGTTTTTTTTTGAAAATAATCTTCAGCAAGAAAGCTAGCTAACAGCAAAGAAAGAAGTACAGTCTTTGCCTGCTGCTGTTCAAACTAAGCACAGGAGTGTGGGGAGCTTTAAACTCACTGCCCAAAGATTATTTCTTTCCATTGCTCCGTGATAGCATTTACCCATTCAGGACAGTTTTTAGGAACTCTTGCAGCATGAGTATGTAATTCTGCCTACCACATCATCTTCCACTTGTCTCTGAAATGTGGATTAAGAATAGGTGATTTGGGTGCTTGCAGATGCTGGAATGATTGTAAAGCAGTAAATTATCGCTCCAAGCTCTATTCTGAAACAAGGCAAATAAATATATCACAATAGTCATTAACATATTCCTTCTCTCCTTCTCTCTCATGCTTAGAAAAGCAAATGTGAAGCTATTTTCAATCAGAAAGTATAGGCGCATTAGCTGTGCACATACATCTTTATGTTTGTTCTACAGTCCCTTACAAAGTACACACTGTGGATATCTGTTAGGTTTTTGGCTCCCTACCCAGTCAGAGCATATCATAAAGCCTAAATTAGATCAGTCAAAGGAACCAAAGGAGTTTCCAGCTTTATTTCATTCAGAGAACCAGCTGAAAATTTCCTTTACAAGTGCAGTACTTTTGGGCCTTCAGCTATAGTGAACTGCCACTGGAAAATGATAGTTTATCATTCACAGCAGTGAAAAAGGAGGTCATACAAGGATCACCTCTCCAATGACATAAACATGAGACTTTTCTCACAAGCTGTCAAACTTCAATTGTTGGTGAGATCTGTTGTGTCAGTGTTTCATAATAATTGCTTTTAAGTCTTGTTAAGGGTATAAAACAAATTACTGGAGTGACATGCTTTTGGCACCAGTGAATGAACAGCGAGGGGAATACGCATTGCGTAACAAACTTGCCTATCAAGATTTTCTTTGAGTTTATTGCAGCAATTTTACTATTACTCTCCATTATTTGAAATGCCATAATAAAAGTTGCAAGTTGTCTCATGCTCACAAGGAAACATTTGTTCCCTGGATAATAGTCTAGCTGTCCAACATGAAGTCATTCATAACAACAGACTTCTTTTTAAGAACAGGTGTTCTAAACAAACTGAAAAAAGTTAATCCTTTCCGTTTTGAAGGCCTTTCTTTAGATTTAAAAAGTAATATTTACTGTCTTTTCACTGTAAGTCAGGTACTATTTCTTTTACATCATATGCACTAAATGGATGGCAGATTATATATATTAAAGAAAATCAACAACACATCTGTCCTAACCTACAGAAGTGTACTTGCCTGCAAAAATATATAAAATTAAATATATTTTTTTGTATAAAATGTATATATATGTCCTTTTCAGCAGCTATAGAAGAAAGTGAAATTATTTACTATTTGCAAAATGCTGCTCCTGTTGATAATGTATAATGTGATTTAAATTAAAGTGTGGAAAGGGATTCTGGGATTTGGGGGTTTTTTTTTGTTTCTTTGGTATTTTTTTACATACAAACAAAGCCCTGCTCAATGAAGAATGGGTCAGTCCATCTCCCTTTTACTCTCATAAGCATAGTTCATACAGAAGGTCAGATAAGTGAGCACCGTACCTTGCAAAACTTTCAATGTCAGCAATGAGTCAATTTAAGTACAAAATAACTCAGAGGCACACAAGAGGGACAAATATTTGATTACTTACTTGTGACTGCCACTTCTTTAGGCTTTTATTGAAAAAAAAACAACCCACCAGCCGAAACCTCTCTCTGCTTACAGGGCCAGGTCTATTTTTCAGGCACAAACTGCCTTTTGCATTTGATAAACAGGACACATCAACTAACAATTTAAACTCCAAAGCCATAGTAATAGGTATGTGGCTTTTCCCAGAGGCTTGAAGTTAAAATGCTACAAGCGCTGCAGAATGGCAGCTAAACATGTGTCCCTTGGGCTCTGCAAGGCTTCGTTCTGCACAATGATGGAAGTGTGAAAAACAAGTGGAATGCAGATTTGCCCGTTTCCACCAAGCTACAGAAGCCTAGAGGATTTTGTCATTTATGTCAGGGGATCAAGCTCTCATTGCTCAGTTTAAAGCAAAAAAGTTCCTGTGCTAAACTTCACTTTTTACTTTGTCCAGGACCAGAGAAATAGAACTGTTAATTGGGAGCTTGCAGACATGATGTTATCCTTAAAATGGGCACATTACATTGCATAAAACAAAACCAACCTTTCTCTGTAAACAGCTTGTTTTTATCTGGCAGTTTTTCATTGTGCTACTTGTTATTTGGGTTTGGTTGTTGGTGACTGATCATTCACATGCCACCCCAGTACACAGATTTGATGCAGTTTTCATTTCAGTTGTTCTTATACATCAGTGAACTTCACTGCTACTTTTTGAGTTTCAGCAGTTTCAGGAGTTACCATCCTCACCCAGCACAGCCTTGGCCTGCGATGTGTTATGGACGCTCTCTGACCTGTGCAGCGCTAGCTCTTCTGAATACACCAAGATCACTATGGGTTTTCTGAATAGTGCTGCTTCACTGGAAAGATGGGTTCTCTTAGAGGGAAGCAGTAGCTGATGTGTAATAGGAATTATTGCATTTTCGATTAACAGCTATTATTTTCAGGATCGTGTGGTCAGGTAGTTGATGATTAGGAAGCATGTTAATTCCCTTGGAATTGCATTTGCTGAGTGCCAGTAATAAGAACTAAGGTACAGGACTAAGGACTGCTGCCCTGGCTGAGGTTTGCACTTGCAGCTTGCTTCTGTCTTTGTAGCCTGCTGTAAACAGCATAAAAGCTGTAGTATGTAGGGACTGATTAGTATTCTAAAATAGTTTAAGAGCCCTCTGATGGGCCTCCTTCAAATATATTGTGTAAGTCATGAGTCCCAGTGCCAAAGGAGACATAAATTAAGCCATGTATGTTAGCGTGTAGTTGGCAAATGCAGTTATATGGAGCTTTCTCTGGTAATATATTTTTAATATATTGAGTAAGCAGCAAAGATACGACAATAGCCTTTCCCGCTAGGTAAAGAACCCAATTTCATTCTGTGCTTGCTCAGTACAGGAACAAATGTAGACCGCTGTGTAGCCGACTTTCCAATGGGGGTCCTGAGTATTATTGCCAAACAATGCTAATAATGCTAGTAAGTGGTTGACATTATTATGGTGGTGATGTGTATGTGAAGTTTCACAAACAACTCTTCCCATAGTCCTTGGCATCAGACCACCATTCTGCAAAAACAAAGTCATTCCACTCCATTTCCAAAATAAGACAAAGACTTCACCTCTTGCTGAGAAAATACAGTCCTCCGAAACTATGCACTATTTATCACATATGGCTTGTCAACACAAACCAAGCACTCTTTTTAACTGCCCACAAACTGACAGTGAGAAATACTGTTCTGCCATATTTTATTCTCCACGTACATTCTAGAAACAACTCAATTTCAGATCCATTGTTCAGCTGTGATCTGGAAAACCCAAGCTACTCTTCCTACCCTCCAAAGTATATAGCAGCTGTAAAACCACACAACAGCTCCCTGATTTACCTCCTGATATAGAACAAATACTATACTATAAGAACTTTATGATACATGAGCAGTTTCATGCCTAATTACTGGATTTGTACATGCAAAATTAGAGACTTAGTCCAGAAAATTTGGCTTTGTTGCAGAACTTTGTTTGAAGAGCATGTGTTTTCTTTTTTATATTATTATCATTATTAT
>NW_010425684.1:2618-2823 GCF_000710305.1 Buceros rhinoceros silvestris | reverse complement strand
ATTGTTGTTTGCAGAAGGGGAGAGGCCCTCCCCTGGTTTTTATTTTATTGGGGGGATGATCAGTGCAAAATGACATTTTTCAGAGGGGGCGACGCATGCGTTTGGCCCCGCTGTCCCTTAGCAGCTCCCAGCCTGGGCGCCTGCGATAGGGGGTGAATTTACCCCCCGCCGCGCGCTTGATGATGCGATTCGTGGGGTGCTTGCG
>NW_010425684.1:1979-2344 GCF_000710305.1 Buceros rhinoceros silvestris | reverse complement strand
TGGCGGAACGGCCAGACGCCGCCGATATTTCACCCAAACCCCCTCCTCGGTGCTTTAAAAAGGGTAAAAAATTAATACTCACACACCGCCTCACCCGCGGAGCATCTCGGTGCCGCGACCTCGCGTCCTGCTGATCTATTTTTTTTTGGCCGTAATTCGGGTAAAAACGGTCAATTAAAGCATTGCTTCCAGGGGCGCAGCGGGGGTCTTGGTTTATTTAGGGGTTTTCCGTGCTACTGGGAGCACCATGATGGAATTAGCGCTGGGTGCCGGCCCGGCTACCCTTCAAAATGTGGGGTTTTTCCCCCAAAACGCCTGCCAGCTTCTCTGGGGTGGATGGGAAGATTTGGAGGCAGGGTGCGTTC
>NW_010425684.1:0-1872 GCF_000710305.1 Buceros rhinoceros silvestris | reverse complement strand
CTGGGGTGGATGGGAAGATTTGGAGGCAGGTTGCGTCAGGCCGTGGGTTAAACTGGTTTTTCCTTGGATAGGGAAAAACTGGTTTTTCCTGTTAATTCCCAACCGCGTCTGGGATGGGGAGCGACTCACCTCAGGTAACCTTGGCCTTGGCTTTGCCTTCCCCAGTGCCTGGCCGGTGGTGTTTGGGGGATCCCTGGGGACGGGGGCGGTGGGGGGATCCCTGGGACTATCTGAGATGCACCCGCAGCCAGACCCTCGGCAACACCACCCAGCTCTGGGCTGGGGGTGGCTCTGGGCGCAGCGTGGGAATGGTGCCGGGGGCTTTACACGCTCTGCCCACAGCCAGGGAGCAAAACACCAGCCAGGGCAGCGGCAGGAGATTTGCTGCAATAAATGTGAGTCCCTTTCGCACCGCCGCGGTTTTTCAGTGCCTCCAGGAGGTGATTTATCCCCTGGGTGATGCGTACGTTGAGTTTTCCCAAGCGTTCAGCACAAGCAAGAGGAGAATTTAAAGTCTGGCTTGTCTCCCTCCGGCAGGACGGTGCAGGATGGCGTCTTGGGAGGGTTTTGCTGCCAGTCCCCCAGTTCTGATGAGAATTTCAGGTCCAAGAGGTGCAAAGAAGCAAGGGATGAGCATCCCCATGGCCCGTGAGCTTGTGTGCTCGCTGCGGGTGGCTCCATGCACCTCCGGCGGGGTTTTGGTTGGGACGCCAGTGAGCAAACCCAGTCTGGCTGCTCTCTCCCACCCTTACGCTGCGCCCCAGGAGGTCTGGCATCTCCAGCCGGGGTTTTTAGCCACGCAACGGTGCCACGAACAGCAGCTTTTGGTGCCTCCTTGCAAGGTCTTTCTGAAAAAAACCCTCTGGAGAAGCTGGGACGTGTCTTGGAGGAGGTGTCCCAGCGCCTTCCCCAGGAGAGTGCCAGCAGAGGGCATCCCCGGGCCGGTCCATCACCCCCACCACACAGATCTCGCTGACCATCTCTATTTTTTCACATGGAATGTTTATATTTAAATAAACACCCTTTGTCCACACTCAGCTCTTCTCCCCCCATCACCTACAAGCCCACGGTGACCTTCTACGGATATTTAAACACCAAATAATTTAAATTCCTTGAAAAAGTCACTGTTCACACCCTTAAAAAAACAGTTTATTGAGCTCCTGTGACCTTACAGATTGCAAAGCTTCGGGGAGGGGTGTGAAACCTCGGTGGCTCTTGCCGGGGGTGGTGCAGGATGAGGCCACCTGAGCTCCATCACCATCAGCTGCTCGGTTAAGAGCTGAGCAGGAGCAGGACCCCTTCGCTCACCCCATATCCCGGGGGTCCTCTCCTGGAGGGATCAAGGGCTGGAGCCTTGATGCTCCAAAACTCTCTCTGGCAGGATTCAGTTGCCGTGACCACGCGTGGGTGACCCCCGCCCTTGGCCAAGCCTCCCTGGTTGGTTGTGGGTGAATAAAACCGTGCTGCTAGACTTTTTTTCTGCTCAACGGGTGTAAGCAGGAGGTGCGTGGGGCTGTTTCGGTGCCAGGAGCTGGAGCAGCACCCGTAACCTCGCTGGTATTTGCCAAACCGCAGCTCCCTGCCCCGCGAGGAGGTCGTGGCAGCCCCTTGGCTTGCGGCGGAGCTGCTGGTTTATTTTTAATCTCTTTTTTTATTTTTAAGGGCTTTATTTGGAGGAGTTGTTTCCAGCTCCCAGCACCCCAGGGTGGCCCAACCCTGCTGACGCCGGCACCAAGCCCCGCCTGAGTCAGTGCTGCCGGTGGCGAAGCTCTTGTCACTCCTGTATTTGCTGAGCGCAGGGTGAGTTTTTTGGGGGCCGGGGGCACCCTATGGGTGCTGGGGTGGGGGTTAATATTGCAGGATGCCTACAGG
>NW_010425683.1:584-991 GCF_000710305.1 Buceros rhinoceros silvestris | reverse complement strand
CTCAGTTTCCAGCCTAAACTCAGCGTTGTCCTCCAAACCCTGGCAGCTCCCTTTAGTCTCATTCTCCGCTATCACGCCTCCACCGGTTAAAATAAATAAATAAATAAATAAAATATTCACTTTTTTTTGATAAAAAAGAACTCCCTTAAGGATTAAAGCGACAGGTGCTCATTCCCTGGTGATAGAGATTCGTGTCCTCTGGCAATGAAAGGAGGAAACAGAAAAAGGAAAATCCACTCAGTTTAAAGATGATTTTTTCTTCCGCAATAAGCTCGGAAACCGGCGAGTCGCTGCATCCCGAGAAAAAAATCCTGAAATCCTGCTTCCCTGGACAGCACCATGCAGCAAATTTCAAGCAAATGTGTTCAAACTGAAGAGAACAGTCTCTGATAAAAGCCTTTCTCCGT
>NW_010425683.1:0-384 GCF_000710305.1 Buceros rhinoceros silvestris | reverse complement strand
TGTGAGCGCAAGACATTAGCGATGAACAATTTCGCTGGCAAGATAACAAAATCCCCCAAGTCCTGCATAGACTCAGAAATTGTTTTGCAGCTAAACGTGTTCTCTCAATAATAAGAATAAATTAAAAAAAAAAGATAAGAAAGTCTGTAGGGAATGTAGTCTTCTTTGAAGGTTATGCTAAAAGAGTTGGGAGGAAAACAGGAGGTGGATCTCTTGCAGAAGAGAGAGGGAGAGACAGAGATTTCCCCCTTCGCTCCTGTGCTACTGTCCTTCACCGCCAGGTGACTGACTTCCCTCCTCCCGGCTCACGGTCCGCACGGGGCGGAGGGGGTGGAGGGGTGGTGGTGGATTTCTCCAGCTCCCGAAAAGCAACATTTCCTTTCC
>NW_010425682.1:34414-34739 GCF_000710305.1 Buceros rhinoceros silvestris | reverse complement strand
TCCTCCGCACTCCCCGAGGCGCCATAGGTAAAAAGAAGGGGGGGGAAATCCTTTTCGGTGTCGTCGGAAGAAGCAGCTCCGGGGCAGGCTGGGGAGAAGGGTCCCGGGGGAGGCGGCGGGGAGCTTGCATGACCCCGGGGAGGAAAGAGAAGGGCAGCTGTCCTCGGGCATTCGAGTCGAAAGCCTCTTTCATCTTCTCTGTCGCTTTGGTTTAATTTACCTCTGCCCTCCAACGTGCTGTGAGTTTAATCACATCGGATCTCCTTCAAGCCAGAGCCAACGACTGGAAAGAACGACTGAATAAGAAAGAAAGAGGATGTAAGAG
>NW_010425682.1:33807-34198 GCF_000710305.1 Buceros rhinoceros silvestris | reverse complement strand
TCATAAAATCGTGTAACAGTTTAGATTGGAAAAGACCTTTAAGATCATCGAGTCCAACCTTTAAATCAGCACTGCCAAGTCACCAATACACTGTGTCACTAAGCACAAAGCCAACAGGTCTGTTGAATACCTCCAGGGATGGGGACTTCACCACTGCCCTGGGCAGCCTGTTCCAGTGCTTGACAACCCTTATACAATCATTAAGAGAAGGAAGGAAGGCAGGAAATAGAGATAAGAAATTAAATGGTTCCTTTCTCTTAGGAAAGAGGAATAAGCACGTAGTCAAACGGTTTCTGATGACGTTTGAAACACCAGCAGAGATGCTGTTGCCTCTTCCCGGGCGGGCAGGGCATGGGGAGCAGCCGCGGCTACCCAGCCAGGCACCGCGAGT
>NW_010425682.1:12639-33699 GCF_000710305.1 Buceros rhinoceros silvestris | reverse complement strand
CCAGGCATAGCTCGCGAATCGGGGACGGCTCCGCCGGCCGTGATTGAAGCGTCTTCGTGGGTCGAGAGGGACTTCGCAGACTTCTTCTCACACCTGTGTTGTGTGAAACCATTTGTAGCACTGATATGCCTTACAAACACGCCTTTGTGAGAGCCCACTCGTCCCTGGGCAGCTTTGAAATCTAGGACTGCTTGGGGTGCAGTTTTTTTTCTTTTGATTGGGGAGGGGGGGCTTGTTCATTGTTTGGTTATTTGGTTCTTTTTCGGGAAGGGGGTCAGCGTTGCAGTTCTCGGCATTATCCATCGAAACAAACACAGGAAAGGTTTGATTTGTTGGTTTTATACGAATACCATCATGCTGACTTGCAATCTTTCACTCGTGTTTGCGCTGCTGTTTGATTGCAAAATCAGAAGCAGGGGGATTCACACCATTTCCTGGAAGCCTTGTTTAATGGACGCCTATTGATTAGTTGTCAGGCAGGGCCATGCCTGTGTCTGCGCCTTCCCCGCGGCCACGGGAAGCGCCGGTGGGTTTCCTGGAGGCTCCTTCCGCAGCCATCGCTCCCCGCACACGTTTCCAGAGCTACAGAGCGAGAGGAGGAGACGCTGCCTCGGCAGTCGCGGCAGCCTGCGGCGAGCTGGGTGCAAATCATCACTCCCACCCAAATCTTGTATATGTCTCTTGTTTGGTTGTCACCCTGCCTGTGTCCCTCAGACTTGTTCCCGCCGTGCAAGTACCGCAGTGCCCTCCGCTCCCTTCCACCGCACATTGCAGCGGAGGGGAAAAAGGCAGGAGGTAGGAGCCTTTCACCAGCAGGCAGTAGCGGGAGACCGGGGAGCCTCTCCCGGCAGCGCCCGAGCTGCCCTTGCTCGGGGTCGGCCCTGTAGCCCTTCGGGGCCACCCCCGCCCCGACCAGAGCCACCTGCGAGGATCCCTGGATGAACCCGGGGGTGGGGGAGACCACTTCCCCAGCGTAACAGAGGGCTTGGATCAGCGGGTTGACAGACTTATGTCACATTTGAAGCCTTTTTAATGAGCAAATGTACTACCTTACAGCCTCCCTTTCTGCCCCATCTACTCTGTTCATCCTCAAGCGGGTTGGCTCGGGGGGAGTTATGGGGCAAAGGGGCGGTTTCTCTCGCTGGCTGGGGGAAGCGGAGCTGCTGCCCAGCCCTATTCCTTGCAGGGCCCCGGCGTACAACAGCGTTCCCTCTTTACAAACCTGGCAAGCCCAGCGTTCCCGGCTATTTTGCAGGACTGAACTTGTCGTCACCACCCCGCCACCCTTTCTCTTGCTCAGCAAAAAGCATCCACCCCTCGGCCGGTACAGTGCGCGCTCACCGAGAGCAGCCAGGGAGGCGAACAGCAGAGATTTAGGCCGACCTGTGTCCCCCCTCCTAGGGGATAGGGCAAAGGGACACGCGCTGACAGTCACGACCAGTGACAGTCCGGACAGCCTCGGGCGGGGCGGGGAGGGGGAGGAACCAGGGCCCCAGGAGGAGGAAGGAGGGTCACCCTTAGAAAACCCTAGGCTTCGCGGGGGATGACAGGGAGAGGACCCGGTGGCTGCTGTTTGCAGATGAGTGAAATTTTTCGGGCCGCTCCGTCTGCGCAGCAAGGTGTACCGACCCGGGAGAGGCAGCCCGGGACCGCCGCAGCTCCGTCGGTGGAGACGGGCTCCCCAGAGCACTCGGGGAAATACCATTCGGATGTTCAAATAAGATAAGGTGTAAAACCAAGTAATGAACAACCCCCTATCCCAGTGAAGGTAGTGGATACGAGCCGAACGAAAAGACGGACTCAACTCGGATGGACAATTGTCACATATGTTTGCCTTTGCTATGAGTTCACTTTCCAAATAACATTCAGGTCGACAGCGGTGGTAAATTAAACTTCATAACCTTCCTAAAATTTTCCTACTGGTCGGTACAATTCAGGCACTCCTTTAAAAAAAGAAAAATTCAAATAAAAAAATTTTAAAACCCCAAATCTGTGGAATTAAGGCTCTACCAGGATTAACGCTTTCATATCACATCGGGCAGCACCTCGGTATCGAGAAGACCTGCAGCAGTGAATGCTAGTAGTTCCTTTTCCAAAGAGCACCTTTGCCCTCTTAAAAGAAGCAGGTTAGTAATTTAAAGGTTAGTGAAGCCACGTGTAGTTTAGAATAGGCATCACCGTTAACAAGAACATACCCCGCGCTAATAGCCGTTAAACACCGCGCTAATAGCTCCCACGTGGAAAGAAATCCCCAAGTGTTACAAATTCAGTTTAACGACCAGAAAGCAGCTTGAGCAGAGGCGAAATACGAAAACGCCTTTCTCCGAGTTCCCTGTCTTTGATTTATTTTTAACTACAGACTCATGGGAACGCACCGCCGGAAAATCACGACCAGATGTAGCTAAAGGGGTATTTTCACTGCTAAAATGCTCTTTTTTAAAGTAAAAGGAAAAATGTTTGAAATAGTTTGATTTTTTGTTTCAGCACAGACGTAACTGCAAAAAGACGGAGCAAAGCATCGGTTATGCTCCATGGAGGAGCCCGCAGCTGGGAACAAGAAGCTCTGAAAATAGAGCGCAAAGTTGCTGCCTGCGTACGTGGCTCTGCCGGGGTCCCTGTCCCCAGGGCGCTGCTCGTTCCGTGAAGTATTAAAGATTCGACTGTAAAAGTGGGTTTGCAGGAGGAGGGAAGAGACCAGCCCTGAGAAATAAAAGTGGCTTTTTCCAGGTAAGAAATCCTTTCTGCATAACCCTGAATAGTGATGTTTTAGTGCCTTGAAATTTTTGAGCTAAAACCAGCTATTTCAGATATGTTTCATAAAGTTTATTAGTTTGGGGGGTTTTTTGCTTTGAGAATTACATCTGGCATGGGAAAGAGAAACAAACGTGGCTGTCCTTGCTGCTTGCTCTCATTTGTGACTTTATTCCTTGATTCTATTGAATATTCCACATAATAACAGTAAATAATAGCTGTTACTCTGAATGAGTCCGTTCTTCTCCTTTCAATTATACAATGCTTGATTTTCCTGGCATAGTAATTTGGGTCTAGATGTACCTGTATGGATTTATTTCAATATTTCCTTTTAGTTCCCTGCTGAGAGATTAACAAATTGCCGGAGCAGTCGCCTGTAAGCACAGTACAAAACTGTCTGTCCACGCATTAGTATTGGTTATTATAATTCAAATCCATCCCTTTTTATCTCCTATTATTGGAAAAGGTTATTGGGAGCTGGCTTTTGTTGCAGAAAATCCCATTTAAAAATTGCTTTATAGGCCATTTGCTGCAGTCCTCGACATTGATCTCATTACAGCTCGCTCTCGCTGCTGTTTATAAATCCTGGTATTTACCAGCCATTGGCAGAGATGCCTGGTGGCATTGTTTGCTGGGGGCTGTCGTGAGGAGGATAGGTGCCAGTTTCTGGGTAGTTTAGTCTGGAAGGAGCATGATTATTTATCGAAACAGTCGGCCAGAAGTAAATCTTGTGTAATGACTCATCCACTATAATCTCTCAAACCTCGGGGCTGTCAGTTTTGCAAAGGACACGGGTTTCTGTGCTGGAGACTTCTCACGCAACAGCCTAATTCAGCCAGGCAGGGAGAAGCACCCCTATAAGCAATGGTTTCATTGTCAGATGTGATAGTCTCAAGAAATATGAATAGGTAATTTAACAGAATTAATCTCGGTTTTAAACAGGCCAGTTGAAAAAAAAACAACAAAAAAAGAATCCTGAAGAGATACTCTTCGGGAATATATCTTGAGGCAGGGCTATGCTTCTGACTGTGGTTTCCTAGCTGGTAAGTTAGAACGTCTTCTGGGTGTTGGCAGTTGTGCCAATAAAGGGAAGAGTTACCTTAAAGCTCAGCTTTGTCTTGAACTGAGAATTTGCAAAACACGTGTTGGGCAGAGGCAGGACAAATTGCAGGGGTGAGTGACCTTTTCATTTTATACTACCAGGTAAGACCATGAAGCAAAACCAGACTGAACTCTTGCCTAAAACTCCTACGTTTTTAATGTCATCTGCATCTAGAAAGAGGGAAATATGTGGCTGTATTTGACTTCTTAAATAGACAGTACTGTGAAAATTTTAAGCCCCTTTCTGAATAACAATAATAGTAATCAGAGCATCCCAATAGCTACAGTTAAAAGGTTTCTATTAAATTCATGTAAGGACAAAGCTGGGAAGCAGAATAATGTTTTTTGTCTCCTGTCTGAGATGCTTTAGGGGATTTGCCTATTGCAGTGCTGCCAAGCTGGCTTGGGGTTAGGCATCTTCAGAGGGACTGGACAAACTCAAGCTCCCCTGCCAGCACCTAGGAAAAAACCCTCAGAATTTCAGGAAGAGCAACAAACTGCGCATGGAGAGAACTCCATGTTTTGTTTACAAGATTTGAGGATAACACCAGGCCTGACAATCCATACCATATGGGATATCTCTAGGGGCTCCTTTATCCTGGTGTGTTATGTCTGACACAACTGATGTATTTTACCCAGTTGCTCAGCAATTAAAGCATGCTTTGAAGGTCTGGAAGACCAATTCTCCTGCTTGAATTGAAGAACAGGCCTGGTGTTGAAGGCTCTTTATCCCCTGCTGACTATGGGGTGGTCTAGGGTGGAGAGTTCTTGTTAGCACTCTTCCATTTTAGGAGGATTACTAAAGGCAAATAATGAGGCAAGGCTGGGGCCAAGATCTCCTAAGTGTGAAGTCTGTCCTTGGGTTCTAGAGACTTTTGTCTCCGTTTTCAGTTTGTTTGTTCCTTTTTCCCCGTGCTTATTTCTTACACTGATTTCTAATCCATCCTAATAAGACACCCTACCAGATTGAATATTCCTGTATCATTATGAGTTTCTCTGGAGATTGTCTGGTCCAGCTCCCCAGGCTCAGAGTAGGGTCAGCTAGAATAAGTTGCTGAATAGTTAAATGGATTTTGCTGTATTCTCTTTGTGCCCCTTGCTTCTTGTCACTTCATTAGACAGCACTGAGTGCAGCTCCATCTTTACTCCCTTTCCTGACAGAAGTGTCACTTACACCTACTGATAAAATTCCCCTGAACCTTCTCCAGTTTGAACAGTCCCAGCTCTCTTGGCCTCTCCTCATATGACACGTGCTTCAGTCCCTTAATCATCTTTGTGGCCCTTCACCAGACTCATGCCTGTAAGGCTGTGTGTCTTGTCCTGGGGAGCCCAGAACTGGACCCAGCACTCTAGATGTGTCCTGCCATTGCTGAGCAGAGGGAAAGCATCACCTCCCTTGATTTGTTGGCAAATTCAACTTCGGGTGGCAGCTGCTTCCACTCCTGCATGTTCAGAGTAAGGGTTACTGGCCCTTGCTCCTTTTTTAGGTTTGAACCTCTTCAGGAGCTCCCTCTTCCTACATGCAGGCCTCCTGTAGCTTTTGCTTGATTTCCTGCATGTTGGGATGGATGATTTTTGAGATTGGAGGAGGATGAAAATCAGCCAGCTCTCCTGGGCCTCTTTTCTTTCCAGGACAATATCCCATGGGATTCTGTAGTAGATTCCTGAATGGGATAAACTGTTGGGTTTTGATCCTGCCATTTGCTATTTTCCTTCCCCTTGGGATCCTCAATTTCACAATTTCATGGTCGCTACAGCCAAACTTTCCTCCAGCCCTCACATCCCTGAATAGTCCTTCCTCATTTGCATGGATGAGGTCCAGAAGGACGTCTTCTTCAACAAGAAGGCATCAGGAAGTTATTGTTACTGCACCTTGGAAACAACCAGGATCCCCTGTACCCTGTGTTGTTGTAGTTAAATTGTATTGTTGGAGTTAAATCCCTCAAACACTTCATAAGAGCATATTATTAAATAAAATCATAGAAGAAAAACATAGTCCTTATTCCAACTGATATTAAGTTTCATCTTGCCTACCTGAGCATATAAAAAACTACTAAATGGAAATTACCATGTATTTATTGGTGAAAAATAGACCCAGTTCAAAGGAAAGCTGTACCACCCATAAAACACTGTGTCCCAGAACCATGGGACATGCCAGAGAGTGGTCATATTTACAGAGGGTGTTTCAGTTAGGCACCCAGTTTGGGATACCCGGGCTAAGACTGGACACATTTGGAGAATCAACGTCTGTGGTGAGTTGACTTTGGCTGGCAGGTGAGTCCCTACCCAGCCTCTTGCTCACTCCCACTCAGCAGGATGGGGAGAGAATTGGAAGGGGGAAAAGCAAGAAAAATTATGGGTTGAGATAAAAATAGTTAACTAAGTGAAGGAAAAAACAAGTAAAAAACCCGAGTGATATAAGTGTAATTCGCTGCTATCAGCAGACTAATATCCAGTCCTCAAGCAACAGCTTCTTTGGAAAAGCTGCCCTCCAATTTTATTGCTAACCATGATGTTATATGGTATGGAATATCTCTTTGGTCAATGTAGGTCCGCTGACCAGCTGTGTCCTCTCCCAACCCTCCTGCCCACCCTCAGTTGCTTCTTATGGGGACAGAGTAAGAAGAAGAGGCCTTGACACTGCATGAGCGCTTTTCACTAATAGCCTTGATATCACACCGGTGTTCTAGCTCTTTTGGTCACAAATGCAAAACACAGCACAATACAGGCTGCTATGAATAAAATAACTCCATGTCAGCCAGACCTAGTGAAAGGCCTGACCTTGTTTTTTTGAGGAAAAAAAAAAAAGAAAACCTGAGCTGAACATCACAGGTGTTGTTATTTTCCTATTTTGTAAGGAAAAAGTTATGTTGAGTTCTCTGAATGGTTTACTGAGGGAAAATTAGATGACGAGATCGATGATATCTCATAGAAAGAAAATTATGACTTGACTTTAATTACACCTTCTAGCTGATTTGGAATCTGGGAAGTAGGAGTCAAGGTGAGGAGGAAAAGAAATCATCCTGCTTCTGGCACAGGATCCCTACCAGGTGCACTTGGCTGAGATGGGATGTCAATGACAGGGTTTATATGGGAAGCATCCAAAGCAGGCCAGTTTGGTAAGACCTGACCTATTCATTTAAACACATTTTTTTCTAGACACAGTGAGTCAAAGATGCAAGAAAGGGTGGCTCCTGATAGAATATAATGCCTGGAAATCTTTTTGTCATCTGCCCTCTATGTATTCATGGCCAGCTAATGTTTTTGTTTCTGTACTTAAATTTCTATGGCTTAAGTACTTGTCTCCAGTACTTAGTGCCTTGCTGTGTTTCTAGAGAGCATCCCTCTCCCTCCAAGCTTCTGCTTTTCTAGGTTTTCCATTCCCTGGTAAACGGAGGACACACCCTCAGCTTCATACCATCATATAGCAGGGAAGCTTCATGCCTGTAAAGAGCCTAACCGGAATCACACACAAAATATTTCACAACGAGGCTGGCTGTGAATTCATAGCTGACAAGTAAATGGTCTTCATGCCATTTTAAAAATCTGGGAATTATTTCATTTTCTTTCTGACCCACTAATGTTGTTTTACATTATCTATTATCTTAGTTTACCTATCTCCATTCAGAAACTGAATCTCGTTGAATCTGGGTCCCAACCTCAGTGGCATTACCAGGGCTTTATCATACTATTGAAGTGACAGCAGGAGAGATCTGATAAACTTGTGTTTAAATTGCATGGAAAATTATGCAAGTTTGCACTTTCATTTTGAGACATTTTACATAAGTATGAAATTATAGTAGGAATTATTTTTATCTGAATGTAAAAAACATTCTCAGGCTGTAGTTTAAATAATAATAATATAAAAGTTGGGGGGTTTTTTCTTTGAAATTCAGCTTGTTTTCTTAGTAACTTGTTATTTATACACTGGTTTGAGGAATATCGTGGGGGGGGGTTCTGTGAAGGGAGAAAATACCCATTGATATGTTATGTTGGAAAGACTGAAATGTGTTGCAAATACCTTTTCCTTTTAATGGGAAACAGTTAACAATCTTTTTTAGTGGGCTGAATCAAACAGCTAATGCAATAGCTTTCACTGAAAGTTACCCTGATATTTTTTTATTCACTAATTTTAAAAGATGCTACCATCTATCCAAACACAGAACAAAAAAAAGACAGTTTCTTCCCTCAGCAGTTTACAACTTAAATAATTCCAGAGTTCTCAGCAGAATCTGTAATCACTGTAGCCCAGCTGACTGTCTGGATGGTTGGTATTTCAGCAGTAATGTAGCGCTGCTCCCCGTGCATGACGCAATGTGAGCTACTTCAGCTTTTCAATGAGGTCATTAAAGTGAAGCTGTAACACTGCTTTTAGAAGCAATGTCACAGAAACTCCACGAAAGTCCACAATCCATAGCACTATAGCCCAGCAGTCTGGAGTGGTCGCTGTGTCTCACCTGAACGTTTGCCTCAAGTGTGTCCATTACTCGAAGACACTCAGGTGCTTAATGGCTGACCTGGTTGCTTGGTGGTTTGCAGAGAGTTCTGAAGTTTTTCTCTGGCATGTTGACAGAAATACTTTACAAGTAGCATGAATGGACCTTGGGAAGAGGAAATACTGAATAATTCTTATATTAAAAATCAGTGTTTGTGTCTTCTAGAGGGTATCTGCCACTCCCGGGCTTAAGTCTCTGGCTTACAGAAGTAAGGGGACCTTATGTCCGAGGTTAGCAATCAAGCACGCTTATAGCTGCACTTGAAGAAGGTGCTTGCTTTAGGAGGAGGTACAGCTCACACCTGCAGCTGCTCACCACCTGGAAGAAGCGCACACACACACACACAAGCAGGTCATGGGTGAGATAAAGATACTGATGGTTGGGGCTCTGCCAAGGGATGCTGCCTGGCATCATCTCGGGGCCAGCCAGACCTACCTTGTGCATGATAAGAGTCTCACAAAGCATTTACCAAACACCAGGAGCTGTTCGCAACCTGAATACTGGGGGGTCTTGTTCAGCTCAGTGAGGTTCATGACTCTGGTTTGATTTATCTCACGAGCCCCTTATGCCAAAGAGTGGTACCATGAGAGTGAGGTTTCTTCATCACTGCAGGCAAGCACACTGAAGGCTGCACACTCTTCTTGTGGGTCATCCACCCCCATGGGCACCCAGTAGAGCCCTGCTCACCCCACAGCTGCTGGTCCCACGGGCACGCAGATTTGTACCAGCAGGAGAGTGGCTTAGTACAGCAAGGTAGAAATACAATGTACTTTTCATCTACCTACCATACTGATGAAAAAAGAGGAAAATTCTGAATTTTTTTTTAATAATATAAGTATAGCTAATTCTAGTCTATTACTGAAGACACACCCAGCACAGCGGGGTTGTATTTGTGAGTATGAAGCATTAGCATTGGTGCATCTGTCCCAGACTAACTTGGTGCTTCTCAGCAATTTAGGTAAAGCTGAGGATGATCTCCCCTATTTTGTACTAATATTCCCCCAAACACCCTCTAGCATTGACAGCTGGCTGCGGGCACAGTTGTCATCGTGGGGCTGAAGGTGAACATTTGGGGTTGGTGCTACAGCCCCATCAGCCTGTCCACAGCTACTGCAAGTTCTGCTCAGGCATAAAGTAGATCCTCTTTTAGGAGGTGCCATGACCCAACCAGGATGAGAAGCCATCCATTTTGGCAAGTAAACAACTTTTAAAGTGACACATCCTTACAGGTGCATGAGTCATCCACAGAGAAGAGACAAGTTTGACAAGATTATGTCCTGCATAATTAGGATCAAAAGTACAGTGTTAGCAACAACAGCTAGTGCCACTGTAGATGGTAAGAAAACATCTATTCTGGTACGTGTTTTACCAAGAATCTTACAGGTAGCATTATTTTTTAAGTTCATCAGCAATACAATATAATACATGTTACAAAGTCACTGACCTGATAGTACATGTAAGAAAAAAAAAAGGGTGAGATTTTTTTTTTATATATGAAAGCAAGAAGAATGGCTGTTTTAGTAACCCCATCTGTGGGCACTCCCTTTCTCCATAGCTGAGCACTCAGTGTGTTCCTTCCTCCACTTCAGCGTGTGAAGCAAAACAGTTCCCCATCTGTTAGAAGGGCACTACCATACAACGATGCAAACTTAATAAATTGGGACTGAGGGGTTTCTTACAGATTTTTTTTTTCAAATCCCTGATCTCACAGTCTTTGAACCATAGAGTTATTTCACGACCAGCAAGCTCACAAGAGTAACATTGAGATAACATTTATACCTTCCCATGTGGAAAGCCATTGGCACTAGCGGTTGGTAGATAAGAGTCCATTCCAGATTTAGAGAGGAACGATGCACCTGAAAGGGTTAGAACAGTGTCGGGAGGTATTTTATTCTACTGGGTTATGGAGAGGATTCTTTAGAAGGTGAACCATTGTAGGAGTCTATGAGACGCAACCTTCAGTGGTTGGGAGAGTTAGGTGAGGCAAAGGGTGGAGAAATGCCACTATGCCTTCTCACATCTGGATGCCTGTGAGAATTTAGCAGATAGTTTTTTTTCTCCTAGTATTTTTTCTGCTAAGGAGAGATACCAAACCAGGAAGGAGAAACCAGCACTTGATTTTGGGATCCTTTCGAATCCCACTGGATGAGGTTGTTAGCACTCTAGTCCATCAAGCTCAGCTATTTTTCTTAGGAGATTTCAGCTTCTGTTCTATTGAGTGAGACTTGAGTAATAATTCTTAGATTTCTGTACATAATATTATGTTTCAGCCAAAATCAAGTAATTGACAAAAAGAGAATTATAAAAGCAAAAGGTTTGATTTGGGTTTGTTTTCCCCAAAGCTTTATCTTGTTTCTGCTGTTCAAAATGCATAAGAAAATTAAGGGCCAGGTTTGTCTGCACAGCTCTCCCAGGCAAGCTGGGTTCTCTACACCAAGGAGAGGTGGGGCTTGACCAGGGACATCAGCACAGACGATTGTCCTGAAAGAAAACCCTCCTGTTTTTCAACAGATTTATGTCAAGGAAGTGCTAAAAGGAATTTTCCAGCTGTTGCTCCTAAATGCCAAAATTCACTGAGCTGAATTTATTCATCCTCCTAACTGTATCTGAGAGCAGAACTGATCTGTCATCTCTGATCTTGCCTTTGCATATGATCCACACATTAGGGCCATGGGTCAGGGAAAGAAAAACCAAATGAACAACATTTTTCAAAACCAGTTTCTCTGCCAAGAGAGTTGTTCAAGAATGATGCCTTAGGCTGACTACCTGCTTCTCTGGAAGAGCAGCTGACAACTGTGTTTGAGGTCCCTCACCTTTGTTGAGTGCTGTCTGTGTTTGTTCCTTCACTGCCTCGTGCTGGACAGGAGACCCAGGGGCTGGTGTCCTCTTTTAAGTGCAACTGATTCCTGGCAAGACTGTAATGGAGCTGTCAGCTTCCTCCTGTGCCCAAACCAAGTGGTTTCCCATCAGAGAAGTTTATATACTCCTTTAGTCTTCAGCTCATCATGAATTGATGATGGTTAGGTGTTTGAAAAGTGTTTAGGAAGAATTTGAAAGCTACTTTCAGTATGTCATAAATCTCAGATTGGGTCTTCTTAAATTGAGCATCAAGGAAAAAACTTGAAGAGCGTTTACAAAGAAAGCATAAGGTGTTGCTAAAATCAGTAGCGATATCTCTGACTATGTTTTTATCCAGCAAGGTTTTCTTCCTGGATAAAAGCACTGTAAGGCAATGTAGTACTTACCCCTAGGTCAAGTGTCCAGCATCCAAAGGTAAAATTCTCTTCTCCAGTGGTGGCAAAACTCTTTGGCTTTAATGGGAGCAGGTGAGGTCTGCCGTATTTTCCTTTTAAAGAACCCCAAATGCTACAATGGTTACTTTATGGCAACAGTAAAATGAGTCACTTGTCTCAGTCTATCAATCAAGTTCCTAATGGACACGTGTCCACATATGAAAAAAACCCAATTAGCGCTAATTGGCATCCTTGCCTGAAGTTTCTGTGGAGAATTCAGTAATGGGCATGGGAGCAGAACTCCCTCCATTTCACCCCAAGAAACATCCTTCCTAAGCAGACTGAAAAGCTCTTGGTGTTGGCACCAGGAATCTTTGTTACCATTACAGTGGCCACGTGCATGACCTTGGCTCTTAAGTCTGGCACTAGGGTCCCACGGAGAATGAAACAAAACCCCTTATGCTGTTGGCTGTTTGCAGGTTGGTGTTTCCAGTTGGCCCCAGAGAGTGAGGGACATCTGGGCACAGCATGCTGCCCTTAGACAACCTACAGCAGGAGAAAAGTGTTTCTTCCCTGAAACAGGAAGGTGAAAAGCAGAACAAGAAATAGCTGGTCTGCCAGCCCTTCACCAGGTATTGGCTCAAAGGAATCAAAAAGACTGTGTTGCTAGTAATCACAGTGTGTTTATTTAGCCATGTTTCGTTGGCTATTTGCTTCCTTTAAAAAGTTATTATCCCCTTGACAACTATGAGCTTAATTTAAGACCATGATTTGAAAACCGTGCAGTGTTACAGACAAAGACTTAGCAGGAGAAAAGGAGTGAGCTTAAAGCACCTGTCTCTGTGGCAAAGACCATAGGACAACAAAGAACCTGTGTCAACCGCTGAAAATATGTTCTCATGATTGTCACAGGGACCGGTAGAGGCCATTGAGTAACTTCTGAAAGTCAAAGGCAACGGTGTTCTTCCATCTTTTGGATGTCTTTATGGATTCAAAAACTTTACAAAGAAGTAGAAAAGAGAAAACTGTGTGAGTAATTTTCTATAGAGTCAAATACGATTTGAATCAGACCCACAGTTTTGTCTGAAAAGCATTTAATCACTTAACTTTAAGCATATGATTAAGGGAAACAAGGAGGGAGGACTAGAAGCAGACCCTCGCATCACACCTGCTGATCCTTCTTGGCTTTCTGGCTGCCAGCTGACTCTGATCCCCCCGACTCCGAAGGCAGCAGTGCCAGAGGGAGGAAAGATGAAAGAAAAGGTGTCCCTTCTTCCCTGGCTTTGGTTGCATCCTGACAACAACCATGGTCTTCGCTTTTCTCCTGTCTTTATTTTTTTACTCCCTGGTGTTAAGTGATTTGGGTTTGGTTTTTTTTTTCCAGTTTGCTTGTTCAGTCAGCTGTCATTGGTTTGTGTCCATCAGTGGCACTGATGTGGCTGGCACTGCTAATGCTGTCACACAAGCTAAAACTAGCACATATGTGGCAGGTTTGAAGTGACCGGTCAGATTATGGGTCAGACCAGTTTCTCCAGCTGTGGCTGATGAGTAGAAGATGCAATGAAATGTTGAAGTTGAAGTTTTGTTCTCCTCCCTCCATCCTTTTGTTTGCATTTACGCTTACCAGAAACCCGGGTTCAGTAGCAGTGTAAGGTCTCAGACAGAGTTTTCTTCTTCCTGACCATGAATGAGAGTTAACATTGATTTAGTAGGACAACAGCAGTCTGTCAAACCAGACCAAAGAGGAAAAGATTAATGTAAATGTCACAAACTTTGAGTGAATATTTTTGGTGTGTGTTTCCTTTTGATTTGTAATTCCTTAAAAAGCCCCATCTTTAATGTGCTAAATATTGTCACAGTGAAATTTATTTCCTCTTGCTCCAAGAAAATGATAGCTTAGAACTGATGGTTAAATACAGTTTTTGTAATGTGTTTGTAAATACCTTGTACATTGATATAATTTGTAGTTATACCATAACTGCTACCCAGATACACAAATGAACACATATAAAGCAAGACAGGTCAAAGATATTTATACTTAATGCAATAAAAGATAAAGTTAATTTCCTCTCATGTGGTCTGTGATAATTTACACTAGTGATTACAAAAATAAATTACTATAATAAAATAATTTTTAAAATAACCGTAATTCCCTTCACTTTCTGAACTTCTGTGACTGTGAGTCAAAGTGGGAATTCAGCTGGGCTTCTGTCTTTCCCCCCTTGTGCAGCTGGGATACGTGGAGTTTCTGACAGTTTTTCCAAAGCTGTGCTTGGTAACGGCATCGCAATGTATGCGGTCTCTCCTGATATCTTCTTGTTTTCAGGAAGCCTCTGCTCCACGCTTCTACAAAACAAGCAGTAAAATCCACTTGCTTCTTAGTCTGGTGATGTCAAACAATAATCCTGGTCTTTCACCTAGGCATTCATCTGTCTGTGGAATATGATCTTCATAATTCTTTTTGTTTGAAATTTTCTCTCTTATCATCAGTGTTGTCTATGAGTGTACTGGTTCATTAATTCTTATCTCTTGTCAATGTACTTACAGTGTAGAAGTAAGATTAAATTTGGGCTCAGAAAATATTCTGCTAATGCAACTGCAGTCAGTGTTACAGCAATGGCGATAATAAGAAACATAAAAACATGCAGTGCTTCTATAGTATAAATACTGGACAAATACGTGTTTTAAAAAAGCATTTCAGGAGCAGAAATGTGAATTTAAAAACATTGATCTCTTCTAACTGGACCTAGGTCAAAAATCTTTGTTAGGATTCCTTCTCAGGAGGATTTTGAAGGATCTGAATAATTATTTTGACCTAAATCAGAATATGTAATTATTCTTTTTAACATAAATATTCCCAGGACAGTCTATGTTGAATAAAATATCTGTTTCAGTCATTTAGAGTAATATTATTATTTACATTTACTATTTAAACTGTATTTTATTAACTAAAATATGGAAATAAAAATTCTAACACATGAAAAATCCACATTTTGTGTTTTATATATATGAACACTGGAAATTCTCCTGTATAAAAATTTTATTTTGTTGAAATCATGGTTTTGACTGATTAAATATTTTGTTAAGTAACTTGGTCAGCTTTTGACTGGATAATAATCAGATTTAGACATGTGCTAAATACTAAAGCTCTTAATTTTGGGGACAGAAGACTTTTATGAAGATGTGTTCAGATATACTTGAATTCTGATTTACTGGATTGATTCTTTGGGTCTGTGCTGTGCAGTAGATGGGATTACAATAATGGCCTTTCTGGCTACTATTAATTGACCCCATCGGTCCATATAAAATAATTTGGTACTTTCTGTGCTGAATTGCAAAAGATAGCAGACTCCAGCACCGAATCAAATACTTGAATAAATATCTGAAAGTGCTTAAACTGTTTTTGTTTATTCTCAGTGGGCAACCAGGATTTCTAGAAAACTTGATTATGTTGATGAAAAAAGCTAAGTGTGTTGCAAAAAAAAAAATTCTGATACTGCATATTATCAACCCATGAGGATAACACACCTAAGGGTAGATTGGCTTCTAGGCACACGGTTGCTGCACTGGTGTATCAGGCTTACACAAACTGAAATCTTACACTTCCAGTGTAAATTTTCACCACATTTCTGAAGAGTCACTTTGTTGGTTGTCTCTGGACATGGGCTTTCTCTCTGTTAGTCTTTCCCAAAGCTTCTGTTTTTTTTTTTTTTTGTTTGTTTGTTTTTTTTTTTTTTTTGGTTTTTTTGGGGTTTTCCTCTTGTTGTCTTTCCCCAAACTTTTGTTTTTTTTTTTTTTTTGTTTGTTTGTTTTTTTTTTTTTTTTGGTATTTCAAGTCTGGTGTTCTCTTTAGTGTGCTAGTTGAGGCAGACACACATGGGTTTATGGAGCTTTTAAATATTTGTAGGTGTTGAATCTGGGCAGTAAGAGGAAAAATATATAATATTCAGCAACAAAAGAAGAAAGAGCATTTATCTTCCTCAGTTTTCTCACCATCTGTAGATTTTCCAAGGTTAAATCAGCATTTTGGTGTATGTAACATTGCTCTCCTAAATATTTTTTCCCAGATCTTGGAGATCCAAATGACCCAAGAGATTTTTTCGTTAACCTTGACTAGTCCAAATAATCTCTTCCACAAAAGCAGATTCACTTCTTCCATTTTCTTGCTCGAGAGTTTCTTTCCCTGTGTGTTCTTCCTCACGGTATTTAGTTTTTCTTTTTTTTTCTTGGTGGTGTTATATAGGGATCTCTGACTTTCAGATCCCAATCTCTACTGACAAACTTGCTTTTTCCTAGTAAGGAACACCACAGTCCCTAAACACTCCTTTTCATGTGAGTGTATAAAGGTTTAACAATCTTCTGCTGTTCCTGGCCAGGAACAGCACAGGTCTCCATGACATGCTGGATCTAAGTTAGGCAGAGATGCTACACGTACTCATACTAAAGCAAATTCATAAAATCTCTGAATCAGAATTCACAAATCAGACAGAGATTGGCTAAAATGTCCTGTCACCTTTCTTCCCTGGGGAGCAATGTTTGTCTTGGATCCCAATCATTGAGAAAATTAAGGAAAAAACTTAAAGGAATTTGCCAAAAGTGTTAAAGTCCTTTATGAATGCGATGTTGGACCAGATGATCTTTGTGGTCTCTTCCAACCTGGTATTCTATGATTTTTTTTTTTTCTGTAAATAACTGTAACCATGTCGGAGTCCTGCAAAGCAAATTCTTCCCTTTGTCCTTCCTGAAGCATGGGGAAGTCTTTCCAGGACTTGTAACATCCAAAGTGAGACATGATTCACTACCACAGTTATAGGGGAGGGTTCCTTTCTGAGAGAGCTTCCCCTTGTAGTCCTAACAAAACAGGGTAGAAGCCCAGTCGCACTCGTTCCACTGCACCTCTTGATGTTTTTCTTCCATTTACAGTCTAAGATCCATGAGAGTGTTTTCTAACTGGAAATCAGGAAAAGGAAGTGGGGCATGTTATAAAGAAATTCTGCCAGTGAAGTGCTGTGGAAGTGTAAAGTATTCCTGAGCCCACACAGTGATAACGGTAGAAATACAATTTTCACCAACTTCCTCTGCTGTTCACTAGACCAAGTTTTCTCCAACGGAAACACGCACGTAAATCATGAAAATATTATTGGTCTTTGTTCTATAGACCTGCTCATGCATTTTTCTTATTCAAGAATATCAGGGATGGCAGACATAAAACAAACTGACAGCCGCTCAGCAACTCTCTGCTGGTCTCACAGATTCAAATTCAGCAAGTTCAGTCTAGCTGTAGCTGTAACAAACACATGGACAACCACTGTAACATAAAGTAATCTTTTCTGTTGCTGTCATTTCAGTCTGATAGATGAACTAGAGGCTGGTAGCAAACCCTAGTCAGATTTTCTAAAGAACAAGGATGGTAGTACTCTAACGCAAATCCTGCCCAGATTCTTGAGATAGGTATTATCCCTTTCAACCAAGGAGCAGTGAATAAAAATAGGAGTGTGTTTTGTATCTGTATGTAGGGTGCAGAAATCAATTTTAAAATCCCCTCTCCGGGGCTGGTTTTTACAGTTTAAAGATTTCTGGAGAGTAGGAGGTAGTAGGTGGTAGGAAAGAGGGGAAGGGAAAAAGAACATTAAAAGAATACAAAAAAAAAAAAACAACAAAACAAAAAAAGTCTAGAGCCAGCCAAACTCAAATTGCAAAGAAAATGGGGTTTAAGCATCATGGTGATTCAGCAGGGCTCTCCTACCAAAGGTAGCCATGTGAGGTCTACCTTTTATGTCCTCGATTGAAGACAGCCTGCCTTTCTACGTCTGCCCTACAGAAACTGAGGACAATCTTTGCAGATGTGATTTCAGAGTTAGTTAATAAAGCTTGATTAGCCAAGTCTTCAAGAGATCAGGTAGGAGGTCTGTGCAAGGTAAAACCTAGCACCCAAAAAAACCAACAGTACTATTCAATTTAACTTAAAACACAAATTTAAAGGTTAAGTCATCTTAATCTTTTCATTGCAAAGTACAGAAGAAATACCCCAAAAGGAGTGAAGTTTGCAGAGGTTTGATAGACTGAGCAGAGTCCTTGACCTAAACCTTCTTGCACTTCTGCATTTAATAACTGATAGAAACCACCACATCCAACTGGAAAAGAAATAAAATCAGTCATCCTTGCCTGTCAGTCAGTCACTGTTGGCCAACAGGGTAGATTTCCCTGCACAGAATTTCCAGTCCGTACTGTTTTCATCCTAGAGTTTTCCTGCCCTGGCAGAATAACACCTATCTTACTTGGAATGAGTTTTTGCCACTTAGACCAATATATCTTGGTTAAGATAGGTAGAGAATAGTCTTTGGAACTTAAGGCAAAAAAAAAAATCAAATAAAAGGAAATAGTGATTTTAATTCATGGGAAACAAGGAGGAAAGTTGCTCTTGTAAAAAACTGTGCATTTTTCAAGAGCATTTGGCAGGTTAGCTGGTGCTGAATAGTGCTGACAAAATGTTCAACAAACCAAAAATATTCCATCTGTTCACTAAAAAATAGGATCCTGTGAAGCAAGGCAAATAACTGGAAATACATACTTCTTCCCCTCCTCAAGATATTTTGACACTAGCATCTCAACCAATCCACTTAACCAGTATTAAAAATCATTAAACCCAGTCTTCGTAACCAATTACATCCAGCCCAAGCCTCAGCAGAGCGGGTGTGAGTAGGGAGGGCAGGACATCAGAAGGACTGTTCCCAGGAGACATGGCTAAAAGCTTGGCTGACTCTCCCCCTCCATGAGCCCTGCGTCTCTGAAGGGATTTCAGCACAGTAGGCAATACTGCTGCAGGGCATCCTCGGTCTCTGGAGGTGAGAGGAGTTTTACTTATGAAGAAACTCAAGCTGTTTGGGGAGAATTGGATATATCGGGTCTTACTGGGCTTTTCCTTCCATCGGTCCTCTCCCCACCTCCCCATGCTTGCTCAGACGGGAGGCTCTGCAGAGGGACAATGTGCAACAGGAGAGAAAACGGGTTGTTTACTCAACAGTACCACTTCATGGCTGGTTTTGACAGCAACACTTGAAAAGGCTGTGAAAACTTCCCTCTGGTGAATTAATCTGGGACTTCCTTGAAGAACAGTTGGGTAAAACAGACCTTTTTGAGATGCTTGTCACCTCTAGACCTGTGAGTTCCTGACATGTCAGAGCTGGGGACAAACATTAGCTGTCTTCAGGCAGATCATGCAGAAATGCCTAGCCTTTGACTAGCACTGTTTGTGCTGCTGGATTATTTTACCAGGCAGATGTTTCACAAGCCTGGTTTGAGTAAAATCAGTAATTTTCTTTGGAGTATATTTTCTTTGGAGCACATTTTCTTTGGAACACATTGTGTCCCCTCAAGGATAAGGGCACAGGACCGCAGTTCCCTTTTCTGTGACATTTCTGCCCCCTTTTTTTTTTCCACTTCAAACAGACTTTACCCCTCTTGTTTTCCCATCTTTTGAGCCCTTCAGCTGCTCCCAGAGCAGATACAAACATTTTTCAGCTTTATCCTTGCTCTGCCTCTCCCTGTATGTATATTTGGGGAAGTGTTTAGGCTATTTCAAAGTAAGGTTGATGAGGATTATCTTCACTGAGCAGTGCAGGAGAGCACTGCTTCATGTCATCACATTTGTATAATTCATCATAAATATACATAAATTTCACATTGCCTGATTATTATTACTGAAAATCTAATTAGACAATTATTTTACACAAACATAACAAAAGGAAACAGTCTTCCTTGATTTCATTTTCTATCTCTGCTTTACTGGTGGTAGTTTTAAGCACACAGCCAGTGTGCTAAATATTGTAACGCCTTCTAAAACCTCATTTGCTACTAGCCTCAATCCTATCTCATTTTGCTTCTCAGCAAAGACAGGTCCAATTTACACCTGTTTCCAACCATCTCAAACTGACACTTTTAATTCACCTCACTGTAGTTACCAAGAGCTTAGCAGAGAGATAAATTGAAAAAAAGGAAGAAAAATAACAGATATTCCAGTCTCCAAAATATCAGGCTCTGTGACTGCTTTGAGCTGTCTAACCCAAACAGGCATTAATGGCACTTCTTATATTTACAGGTAAATTGATTTATTTTCTCATGGAAAGAAAATATAAGTCTGAAGATTCACCTTCTGCGGTTTTTAAGAATAAATTTGATTGCAATAACCAGGTCCCAAACCATTTGCAGTGACAGCAGAGGGGACAGAACAAAGAAAGGTAGAGTCATAGTGACTGCTGGTGTCTGAGTTTAATGATGATGAGGATCATCTGTCTCCTGACACAAGTACTATGCAGCAGCACATAGCTACAGCAAAGTCAATAGCTCACATAAAAAGCCAGATCCAGACACCAAGGCTTGGAAAGGTGTACAGAAATGTTAAAATCAAGTAACTTTACGCTAATGATTTTCAGGTTAAAATTGTAACTGGGTCAAACAATTGACCCCACCCCTCTGGCAGATACTGTTTTTTCTTAGAGAGGGACACCAAACCTCCCCTGAGTCATTTCTGCCTTGTTTTTGGCCCATGAAACCTCATACCCAGGTAGAACATTACTCTTCCAGATGCTGCATTATCCCTTAGCAGGGTGTGATGATGTCAGCTTTTATGTCACATCAGCCAGAGCTCTGTGGGTAGCAAAAGCTGGTTCTAAATCACTACAGTGTTTTGGTTTTTGGTTTTTGGTTTTTTTTTTTTGCATTTTAGCCTCAGAAAGAAGTGTCAAAAAAGGAAACTGGGGAAAAATGCCTCAGCCCTTCTCCGAGCTGAAATTAAAGTGACAAGTCATTGGAACATAATTCTACGATGCTGCCAATTACTTGTTCACATTGCAAACCGCTCAGAAAAATATCCTGAGATGCTACATGCAGAAAAAACTAGAATTTTAGCTAGTAAAAATGTGTTACTCTCTGTGCAACGATGCTTTTTTTCTTTACAAGACATAAAATATTTTTAAGGAGAGATTATCATTTAAGCAGGGTACTTTTCCCTAACATCTGCATAGAGGTGTCTCTTTTGGGATAAGATCTTGTTTATAAATGTGGCAGGCATTCTTAGCAGGCAGGAACAAAGAAAAGCGTTTTTATTAGCAGCAGGAACCACATGAACAGCTTTGACCTCAATTTAGGATTTAGCTTATCATTTCACACAGAGGCTTGCATCAAGAATTTGACACTGGTGCCCTTTACTAATTTGTAAAGCAAACTAAAAGGAAAATAATGGAGTACGGATAAGTGCTGTTCATGAACCACTGAGCAGGCTCTATTCCATTCTGTCCAAATTACTCCACAATCAGTCAGAAATCTCACGACAGACTAGGTTGTCTTTTTGTTGTTTTTATTCCTCTAGGAAAAAAAAAAAGGCAAATTAAACCGCCAGGCTTGTCTGTCCCTATGCTGCTGGTGATCAGGAGCATTGTGGAATCGGCATTACTTGCGCTCATCCGCTGCGTCTGGGGAGG
>NW_010425682.1:0-12518 GCF_000710305.1 Buceros rhinoceros silvestris | reverse complement strand
CCCCCCCCGCCAGTGTTAGAGCCCTGGTCGTGTGATTGCAGAGCAATTTAAGGTTAGATCTTAAGCGTGGTAAAGCCCTGGCAGCTTTGCTCCAATTGGCTCCATGACATTCCCTGCTCAGCCGTGATCCTAATGGCTTCAGACTGGCTGAATTCTTCTAACCCCAGCAATTAGGTTTTTCATTTTCTAGAACTCCGCTCACTTGAAGTGTTATTTTTTGCACACAGAGAGTGCGTTGGAGCTGGGGCTTAACCGAATGCACTCACTATCTGAATCGTCTTTCAGGCAGAGCCACACTGCCCTACACCACCCATGCTGATTCAGCTGGATTTTTGTCCCTGACAGCAACAAAAAATATTCACAAATTTCATTAGATTTTCCTAAACAAAAGAGCTGTGTAAAAGCAAAGCCATAAAAATTATTTTACCAGATACATGGGATCGACCTCTCAACAAGGGAGAATTTTAGTCTTTCTTTTTTCTAGCTGAAAGATGGTACAAGACAAGCCTAAACTGTATTATTTGTGTTTCCCCCTCAGCGATGACACCAACCATTTACACATTAACATCCTATTCCTGTGTGCCAGAGCAGCCCCACAAATTAAAACTTCTTTCTAGCCACATTTACATGGACACTCCTTCCCCAGTCTTGTACTCCCCTGGCAATGACATCTACGTTGCTTCAAATAATATGTATATATGTATATGTATATACGTATGTATATATATATGGGAACTGCTGAGTGACTTTTCCTCACATTACTGAGAAGCACATATTTCCTCCATACATTTCATAACAGCAGACATACGGCCCCAATCCACTGAGTTATGCAAGGGTTTACTGTGTACAATTTTATGGAACACAGCAGGACTAAGGGCTCCTCAGGAGCTCTGCTTTCAGCCTGCATTACTCTGGTAGGAGGGAAGAGCAAAGGGTGTGCAATATGTGTCTTTGAATCAATTTGTGGATATACAGAAAACACATGAAAACACACAAATCACCCTCTGTTTGCACGGGTTTGTATCGTCTGTGGGAAGAGGAAGCATAAGGAAAGAGGTTTGAGCTCTGATTGTCATTGAGGAAAGCTGGATATAGGACAGGAGGAGAAAGTGAAGACAAAGGAAAGAACCCAAAGCAGGGCAGGGCACAGGACTAGAGAGGAAAGAAATAGAAATAAACACAAGTGAATAAGGAGAAAATATATGCTATTGCTCTCTCCTGGCTATGTCTGTCTGGCTCTGATTGTCTACTTGGTGCTTAATACCTTTGAGAGTCCCACGCTTCCCTGTCACACTGCTTTGTGGTACTTTACATTTTGGAAGTGATGTTGTCTGTGACAACCTATCATAAAAACTACCTCTGAAGGGTACCTGGAGCACAGGGAGAATACAGTTGCATTGCCCACAGACCTGACTGAACTGAGATGGTACCCCTGGCAACGTGAGCAACAGCTCAAGCAAAAATGCCTTTTGAAGCCAAAGTAGTGCACTTCAAATTAAATAACATGTAGTTAGTCCCTTGTCCTTGACTCAATATTAGCATTAGAAAGGTTTGCTCTGGGAACTCCTCCCAGGCAACAGATCATCCTGATGGGGTATCCTTTGCAGGGAATCTTTAGCTAGCAGATATCAACCAGGAGCTCAGAAACAGAGAAGCCAAGATTGAAGGGTGACTGAAACTAGCTGAGTTCAAAAAGCCTCCTTGGTTTATCCTCCAGGTAACTGCATAATATAAATATGATTTTCATGTTTACAGCCTGCCAGATCCACACCCTGAGGTTGGCTGAGGAATCCTGTGCAATGTGAATCACGGATGGCTAGGAAAGGTTGAGTCCTTGTGAGCCAGACAGGTCTCCTGATGGCTAGTACATACATCATGTGGTGCTGCAGGGCCATGAGAAGAGGCTGTGGCTCAAGTGATACTTCAGCCATATGTCTCCAATCCCCAGCAGTAGCTGCTGTACCATTTGCATTTCCAACCCCTTTCACGACTCTTCTCCAGCATCAATTTAAAAACACTCAGCAAAAGTAACTCATTCTGCAGCTAGAAGAAGGAAAGGATGAGAAAATGCTCCCAGCCATTTTGGTGTGTCTGTGAAATGACCTTCATGTGAAATGATCTGATTCTTCTTGACTCATCAGTTTCCTGCCTTCCTCTCTGCCAGCAAGCTCTGATAGACAGGACTGAGATTCACTGCAGAAACAAAAAAAAGGTAAAAACCATGGCTCAGCACGTTTGGCCCAAAATGGTAAAATCAAGTGATAAAATAATTCGTTGTAAGTAATGCGAGACAGTGCTCAACAAATTGCCCTTCCTAAAGTCAGGACTACCCGTGCCTGTGCTTTCATCTCCATCTGCCAGCACGGCTGACCAAAGTGGTGATATTCCTGTTACGGTAGCTCTCTTCCATCATTAGTTCCGCAGGCTTAATCTTCGTTCTGCAGCAAGTAGGAGTTGGGCAAGACACTAAACAACATAGATGAGTTTCTAGTATCCAAGGTAGGAATGAAAGAGCAGGAGTGACACGCGCCTCATCAACATGTCTGCAGTCTGTAGCCAGGACTGGGAAGTTCAGAGAGGAGAAAGCCATATGCCCACAGCCTGCCTGGAGCATTAAGTCAAGGGCATGCATTTTGTAGGGGGCAGAATCAGGCTCCGCTGGAGGATGACATGCAGACCCTGCACTGAACTGCTGCCTGGAGGATCTTAAATCTCTTCACCTTTTACCTATGGGGAGACTCACTTCCAACACAGACATGAAAATATAAAGCCCAGACTTAGCATGAATATCTCTCCTGATCACCATTAGATTTTGTCAGAAACAAAGCCGAAAAAATGTTGGGGGTTTTTTTCAATAATTTTTAAAGGGAAAATAAAAAAAAAAAACCCCACACTGAAAACAAAACATACCGCTCTGCAATGACATTGTGAAGTGACAGAAAAACTGACATTTCTAGATAAGAAGTCTCAACTTTTTTCAATACACAATGTTTTGATTTGTCTTTTTTTTTGAGGTGAAGATAGATACTCAAATTTCCCAAAAGAAATTCTGTTGGGAAAAAATGCAGCAATATGCTAACAGAATGAGGATTTATAGCCAATTATCTGTGTTAAATAGGCTACATATTCTCCTTACTTCTTCCTACACAATCTCATTATTGAATTTTTGGTACAACTGCAAATAACAGTTGTTCTTTGTGCCTATTATAAGCAAAAATATGCTAAGGAAATGTTTGCTGAGACAGTTCAGGACCACGTGAGACTAGGAGTGATTCTTCCTAGAGGCACTTTTCATTCCACTTTGACCTTGGTAGGCTACAGAAATACCTGAGTAGTATCTTTTCTGGCTCAGCACATTTTTTAAAAACCCTTCAGTTGTGCTTTCTTTTAAAAATCTGCATTAGCTGTAAAAACCTTACTGGATGGCCTAGTTTCCTGTGGAATTATAAAAAACCCAAAATGTGCCTTGGGCAGAATGACCTTATTCTTTGCATTCTTATTCCCTGCAGCTCTTCCTTATGCTTTTTACTGCTGTGATGTGTTGGATTGTGTTTTGCATCAGCCAGTGGATAAAGTAAGGAACTGGGTGTGGAGGTGATAGCCATGTGGGAGACAAGACCTTTCCAAGACATAAGCTCCCACCAGTGGATACATGGTCTTTCCTACCCATATGACTTCCACCTTTCTCACCAACTTGAGCAGAAGCAGCACTGTGCACCCTGGCAGCTGCACAGTCCCCTGCGAGATGCAGGTTATTCCTGGGTATTCTCTTTTCTGTCTGACTATTTCTAATCATAGGCAAATATATCAAGGGTGGCCATCAATATGATCAGCAGTAAGAGAAAAAAATGTGTAGGTGGTTACCCATTAGAGATGGGAATGGAGAGAAGACAGGCGCTGCCTCCCACCATCTCAGGATCTGCTAGAGGGGAGCATGGCTTTTGTCTACGGGGACTTAAACACTGGTGGAAAAATAGGTGGGCCATTGAGCTACAGAGCTTTTGCAAGGTGCCTAGCCTTCACTGGCTCCCATTGGAGCTGCCTCACTTTGTAGAGGTGATTAAATATTCATTGGGCCAGGGAGAGAAAAGCAAGAGATTGATTCTATTGCCCAGTTGTTCAGGTGCTCACCTGGGATGTGAGAGATGCAGGGTCAAGTCCTTGCTCTGAAGGTGACTTAATTATTTATACAAAGTGGAACAGCTCTAGCAAGAAAGATGTACATGCTGGCAAGCCTGATAATCCTCTCCTGCACTGCGCGAAACCTCTTCCCTTTTAACCTGGGGGATGACCTGATGCAGGTTTTTTTCTTGCCAAGTAAACGTTTCCTGTTCGCACTGTGTTTTGTCAGCATCTCATTCTTGCTCCCTGAGCCAGGGCTAGCTCGAACTCGGTGCTCCATGGCAGGATTCACAGCTGAGGCTCCTCACTGAGGGAGGCACCTCTGCCCACCAGCCTCTCATTTCTCATAAGGGTCAAGGATTAGCCTTTTACTAAGCTGTGCAGCCACCTCAACCCCTGGCATCTTGGCTCTCCTCACTGTCTATGCAGCGGAGGAAGCCCAAGGAGGCTCTGAGAGACACCAGGGAACCTGAATTTCCACAGGGATTTCCAGGGCTCACAGGGGCTGCTGTGAACAGAGGGGCAGTGAAAGTAAGGAAATTGCTCTAGGATAAGGAAACATTTAGAATTGTTTTGCCCTAAGCATTTCGATATGGATTATTTGTTTTACTACCCTAATGTCAGCACTGCCACTGTTATTCTTTCTTCCAGATGACATCATTATCTAAAATTAATTGAGATGGAGAACCAATGTTTTCCCTTGCAAGGGCTGGTGGGAATGGCCGGTGTCATGTTATCCTCAACACACAAATGTTCTTAATTCTAGTCTTGTCCCACAAACTTTGAAAGTGTTTGGATTAAAACACATAATGTAGCCTGCTTTATAGAAAGCATATTTAAGCACCTGGCTGCTAACACAACCTGTTTTCCACAGGGCATTTAGACTGTGTGCCACCTTCAGCTCACCAAGCTGTTCCCACTGTTGTTCTGCAGTGAATGTCGGGTGTTTAAATTTACACACCTAGCTGTAACAGCAATGTGAGCTCATCCATTTCCTCATTTTATGCACAGTTTGTTCTGCTGCTGTTGATTTTTTCAGTATTCACAAAAAAAGGAAAAGTTCCTCATTAGGACGATCACTGAGCACAATAAAATACAGTAGAAATACGAATATTTACAAGAACTTTTTAAACAAAGTCAAACAAAACAAGATTAGAAAAATTGCTATCATTAAAGAAAATATGTGCTTTTTACAGTCGCTATCAAAATTTAGTTCTGTTGATTTTGACTAATGGCTTACACACTCAACAGAGATGGCATTGTTTACTTTCTTACCCAAGTTTACATTTATTATTACTGCTAAGTTTTGTGTTAGTAGATGCTGTTTTAAATTAAATGAATATCCAAATACTGGTTTGAAGTTGCTAATGGCACCATATGTACTGCATTAGCTTGCATACTATGTAAAGAAAAAGTCTTAATTGTGCTACCATCTCCTGAGGATATTTTTGTGGTAAGCAATTAAAATTAATTTTCCTATTCATGTAGAAAATCAGTCCATGAAAACACTGGAATATAATAACTTTTGTCCAATTTATGCATTTTTGCTTTGATCATTTGGATTAAGGAAAAAAAGAACAATGATTTAAAATCTGAGTATCTCAATAAGTGTTTAATGGCTATTTCTAACAGAACAGTTCCTTCCCTATCCATAAAATAAAAAATGTAACAAGATTTAAACAATCTAGTACCATTTGCTTCTAAACTTCACTAGCGAGTCTATTTGTCCTCTGATTTCACTGCTAAGCACTCCACGAAAGTTTCTAAAATAAGCAATAAAACCCCAAAAGTTGGCTGAAAGATTTAGCACCAGGGAAAAAAATTAACAACCTCGTAAGTGCGTCTAATATTTGGAAAATTCTAGAGATGAGAGACGTTGCTTTTAGCAGGGAGGTGAATCATGGGCAGCCCCAGCCATGTGTCACGTCTGTACCAACAGCAGAACCACCCACACCCCATCCTCCTTTTGTGGGGGTCAAAACTCACAGCTGTTGCATGAAGCTGTGAGACTTGTGGGATGCAGAAAAGGGTCCTTGTTCCTTGCCAGGCCTAGACCCATCGCTGGGTGTGCAGCAGCGGAGGAGGAAGAGTCTGGGAGCCACTCCGCCAGTCCCACACTTCAACATTGTTTCAGAGTGATTTGTTCTTCATGACAGGGTCAAGCTGCTGTGAAAAGGTTAAACAAACGGACTTTGTAAGCTCCTTTTAGGAGAAAGCTGGTCAGAAGGCCCCTTTAATCACCAATCCCCTTTAGCCCTGGGAAAAGGCATCAGCCAGACTCACTTGTGTATATGTGGGGAGCCGGGTTGAGGGTGGGGTGGAAGCTCCATGCCCTTCTGCAGCCGCCTTCAGCTGGAAAAAAAGAAATCCTGCCAGGGAAGGTGTTTGGCTGGAAGTGTTGGTGTGTCTCCCCCTGCTCCGAAGTGCTGCTGTAGAGGAGGAGGACAACAGAGACATTCCTCTGGGGCCGGTGTGTAGCCCAGCGTCCCTAATGCTGTCTGCACCCATCCTGTCAGGAGGGTAATGAGGGGAAAGTTCCCAGATGAAAAAGAAAAGCACCTTGGTCTTCAACAGGGGCTCAGAGAACGCTTGTCATAGCAGCCTCCACCTTCCCTCCAGCATGGCTGCAGTGCTGGAGCTCTGCTGGGAGAGGAACCCTTGTGGGTTAATACCTGCAGAAAGGCAGCTTTTAGTTCAGTTTCTCCAAACCCATTTTGAGGTGTGACTATCTACTGGATATCCGCTGCATACACCTGAACAGCTCCTTCTTGGAGATGCCCTAGGGCAGGGATGGTTCCTCCTGCCTCATTATTTACAGGACAGTTTAATCACAGAATCACAGAATCTTTAAGAGACCTTTAAGATCATCAAGTCCAACTGTTCACCCTGCACTGCCAAGTCACTGATAAGCCATGTCCCTAAGCAACACATATACACATATTTTAAATAGCTCCAGGGATGGTGATGCTACCAGCTCCCTGGGCAGCCGGTTCCAGGGCTTTACAACCCTTTCAGTGAAGAATTTTTTCCTAATATCCAACCTAAACCTCCCCTGGCACAAGTCAAGGCTCTTTCTTCTCATTCTATTGCTTGTTACTTAGGAGAAAAGGCTGACCCCCATCTTGCTACAACCTCCTTTTTGGTAGTTGTAGAGAGCGAGAAGGTCTCCCCTCAGCCTCCTTTTCTCCAGACTAAACCCCAGCTCCCTCAGCTGCTCCTTGTAGGACTTGTTTTCTAGACCTTTCACTAGCTTTGTTGATCTTCATTGCACTTTCTCCAGCAACAACAAAAAAAATAAATAGTGCTGACTCCTTTCCCCTCCCAGTAAGAGTGGCAGTGGCCAAAGGTGGCATCATTCCTCCTGCCATGGGTGCAGGAAGTGGCAGGAGATGGCAGCGAGGCTCCTTGGCCCAATGCGGTGTACAGAAAAGATGAGAGGACACATGGTGAGAGCCAAGCGGGGCAGCAAGGATCACAGGCACCTCTCTCTCCTCAGAGCTTCTCCTCCTTTCACAGCTGAGTAATTTGTTAACTCGGGCCCTCCTCTCTTTCCTGCTCATCCCCATTAAGCACACTCCACCCCCAAGCCACATCTGTGCATTGCCCGACATCCACATGCAGACATGGGCTTTCATTCCAGGAGCAACTTCTGCAGGAAAGCCCTGCCGTTTCCCTGTGCCAATTCCAGCCATACCAGGACCATGTCTCTGCCTGTTTCTTCTCTTAGATCCTTACATCTCTCACCTTATTCTCTTCAGCTGCTTTCTTCTCACCAAGCAACTTTGGTAGTGATTTTCCACAATGACCCTGAAACTTCCTTGGCTCCTGCTCTCCAACCTGCCACTGTTTCATCCTCCTCTTACCGCATCTGCCCTCCTAATTTTCTCTTCCTCTCTCCAGCTCACTATCCATCCATTCCACCACCACCCCCTGGCTTCACATACACTCTCCCCCTTACATAGCAGACAATTTCAAAATAAATTCCTTCCCCTTGCCATGCTCCATCAGAGATGCCATAGCTACTTGTATGAACACTTCTCATCTATTCCAGTGCAAAATAAAACAAATCAATTCAGCAAAAAAATAAAGCTGACTTCCCCCAGTTGTCTTGAAAGGGACCGGATATTACAGAGTTCCAGCACTAGGACCAGCCAAGGACCATTATTCCCCAGCTGTTCCAGCTATATCCTTAAGTGAATGAGTGTGTAAGATGGATGTCAGTGAAAGTCCCCTGACCATGCTGCCAGGGAGCAGGGACTTTTCTTTCCCCTCTGAATCAGGATTTTTCTAGATCTTTCTACTTTTCTGAAAATCACCAGGAATCAACAGGCAGGTCATTAACCGGAGAACAGCTTCAGGGGAGTTGACGAGGAACTTCCTTAACTCCATTCAAACTTTGCCTAGAACATCTTCTGCCCCTATATTATCTATCACATCCTTTTCCTTTGGATGTGCAGTGTGTCCTCCACGACCAAAATTTAGAAAGACAGTACAGTACTTCCTACTTTGAGCTCTTCTCAAGTAATCTTGATGATTGAAATAAAAATGCAGGTCTTCTTCCTAAATTTTGGACATTTTCTGCTACTGAGACTGTTTTACTATTCTGCACTACAGCGGCCATTTCTCAGGCAATAACTTCAGTATCCAAGATCTGGATTAAGATTATTTAATTAAAACAATGAAGAGGAGAATGAAAAGGCTAATATTTCCATTTAGTAGCATAGATGTGAACTTAGCCTAACCACCTTCTGCACCCCTCTGATCTCTGACTGTTGTAAAGCTTATGCCATTATATTTCACAAAGATGGAACGGATTTGATAAGAGGCTGATTTTGCAACACTTCTTCAAAACATAGCAAAATGGACAGGGTAGTGACTGCCAGCTGAGGACCTGGTACTGAGCAACTGAAGGCAGCAGTGGCTTTGCCAGAGATTGTGAATTAAGAGCCTGAATTCCAGATGAACCAATGTATTTCTTCCACCACAGTCAGTCTTCAGCTGAATTTAATCTCCATCTTGCATCAGCTGCCAGCCAGCTGAATAGTTGCCTTGCCTGTGGGGATGATGATAGCATTGTGGCAGTGAAGCACTGGAAGAGAATTCAAGAAATCATCCAGGCCAGTCTCCCACCATCCATCTCCCAGCATGAGAGTTAATTAAATCGCTTTACATAATCTCTTATGGATATTTCTTCTAACACACACAAGTCCTGGGATTTCCATCAAACCCTTAAGAGACAGTCTGTGTTTCTAAAATTTATCCTGGTTTTCTTTGCTGCAGATTGTAAGTTATTTCTCATTCTTCTCTAGTTGGTCACAAGTGATCCCTAGCAACTTTGTAGCAACATTCTACATATGGAAAACTGTTATCCCCCTACTCTTTTTTTGCCAGTTTAAGAAAAGCCACATCCTTCACCCTTCATGTTTTCCAGATTTCCATTATCCCATGGACTCTTCCTTGTTGATCAGTATGAGAGCAGTCAATCTTCCCAATTCTGCAAGCAGCATGCCAAAATGCCATTAGGCCAGGAGCTGTGAGGCACGTCCTTTGGAAAGAGGAGCGGGGAGCAAACTGGTGTTCTGGAAACAAGTTGCAGTGCAAAAGAATGTGGTTCATGTGAAAAGTGGTTCCTATGAAAAACTGGAGTTCCTACCAAAAAAAACCCCAACAACCACCCCAAAAAAACAACAACAAACAAACAAAAAAAACCCCCAACAACCAAAATATCTGGGGCACCTATTCCCCAGAGGGACTCAGTGAGTGTGATCACACCACCAGAGCTCATGACACCTTGTATTTTCTGTATCAGAAATTTGGATTATTCAGCAGTCCCCAGGCAAGTAAAGAGTGATGTGATATGGCCCAGGTAGAAGAGTAGCACTTGAATTGTTCAAGAGGAAGAGCGAGGCCATCCGTGCTTAAAGCATCTGCATATCCAATCTCTTAAAAGAAAGAAAAAAGTATCTTAAAAGAAAGAGAAATTATTTCTCAGCCGGGAAGACTGATGCCACACACATCATATAGACGTTTTCATCCAGATGAGTGGTACAAATGTTTTTACATTAAACTTAATTTTCTCTTCTTCATCGAAAAGATGCAGATCCCACAAACACGCAGTTCTACTAGTTGGGCATAGAATTGGTTCTGTATGTTATCCATAATTACATATAGGATCAGATCTGAATTAACTCAGCTTGATGTTCAAACCTAGATCCTGAAAACATGTGTTTTGCGTTTTGGAGTGCTAAAATTTGGGCAATGAGTTCAGTCTTCTCTAATTTTTTATGTGTTCTTAACACTAATTGCTTGTAGGTCTGACTTTCCGAAAACATGACAGGATCATAAAGAGCAAATTTGCAAAGTTACTTCCAGCATTTCCTCACTCGGATGAACTTTGTAGGTAAGAATTCATGCTGATATTAATGAGTTCCCAAGCAACCAAAATTGATTTCAGAAAGTAATAAATTTGGGACTTAAATGTCTTACAGATCTGGGAAAGTTCCAAAATGCAAAACCTCAGGTTTTCAGAGTATGAACAGATTTTCATCTCTCTAATACCAAAGTCCATTAACATATTACATTGCCAGGAGACAGTCAGAGGTTACAGCCTACCCAAAAAGTGACTTTTGGTTCATATCCCACAAGATTGTGCAAGCACGGACAGTGTTAATCTTCAGCAATAGTAATATTCTTGATTTCTAGATATTCTAAATTTGGCACAGAAGAGACAGGTTGGAATCTCTATTGCTATAGAAGTTATAGTTAGGCTCTTGTTTTCTAAAGGGCAAGAAATTCTGTTGGCAATATACTGATATGACTTCTGAGACCCCTGATAACTTAAAAACCAGCTCAGAATAATATCTTACAGACTCCAGAAAGTTCTTCAAGAAGGGCAAGAGATAGACCTCACCTTCAAAAATTGAAAGATCTGGTATATGTTGTATTCTGGTTACCCTTTATACATTTTATTTAAACTTGCCTTTTTAAAAATATTGACGATGTAGCAAGAGTTCAGAAACTGTCACTAACGTGTTCTGGGTAAGAAGAAAACAAAAATCCCGAGAAGCACTGTGAAAGGCAGTAGAGCAGGGTAAATCAATGTAGAAATGAAACACACCGTGGTAGCAAACACATTTTCTGGAGAAGGGGTCTGCAGAGCCCCAGTGGTGAGGAAAAGAGAATGAAAGTGTGGGTGCAGAAGTGAGAGGACACAATCTGCTACAAATTGTGTCCTGTGTGTGCAGAAAGTCAGCTGTCACTGGCTTTTCATGGGGAGTTCTGTGCCTGTGCTCAGATGCTGTTATCAGAGCTCACAGGGATCAGGGCATATCTCTATAGGATTTCCCCCCCCCCCCCCCCAATATTGTTCTGCTATGGATTTTCACCAAAAAAAATTTTTAAAAATTTAAAAAATACAAGAATTAGAGGTTTCCTGTGTGGTGGATTGAGCAGGGATCCAGAGCAAGGAAATGACTGAAGATGTGCACACTAAAGAAGCGTCAAAACTTATTTTGAAAGACTTTTGTCTTTGTAAAGTCAAACCTGGAAAAGATCAGGGAACACCAGAACCCAGAGTCTTCCTACATGGTGCCTGTGTAGCTGGGTAGGCATCTTTCATCTCAGACAATCACCTATTTTTTGTGTATTAGTTTAAAACCAGACACTGTTTGGTCCTGTTCCAGGGAGTCTTACTCCCAAAAAATAGTATAAGATCTTTATTTGAATGAAATCAAAAACTCGAGAAATATCGTCTTTTTCCATTTTCCAAACAGACAATAAAAACAGTAACAACTCTAGAAAAAAAAACAAACCCAAAATCAATATCAAAACCAAAACCAACCAATCAAACAAACAAACAAAAAAATCCCCTACACCATCAAAAAAAAAAAAAAATCCAAACCCGCGAACAAAAATACCAAAAGAAAATCTTCATGGTTTGGGATAAAACCAAAGGAGGGAAGAGACAGATCCCTGAAGTAAAACTATTGGGAAGATGCTCCTTCGGGAGGGCTCTCTGAGGATCCCCTCCCCCTGCATTCTGCTCTGCTCTGCATTCGCGTTCAAAATTCACGCGTTTATCATCATTGTATTCGCGGAGGCGAGGGGAAGCAATCGAATAAACATTCCCCCCGGCTGATCATGACTCGGTTACTCTTCACCCAAAAGCCGCGTCTCAGGTACCACACCCTGTCTGGGATGCGGAACCCCGCCGGGAAGGGCGCTCCTGGGGCGGGAGTGCCGCGGAGGGGCTGCCCGGCCGGCCGGGAGGTGCGGGGCACTGAGCGAATTCACCTCCCAGCTGGGCAAAGCAGCTGCTTTGGCGGAGCAAAAATTTATCCCCGTCTCCAGCCTTCCCTGCCTCTCCGATGAAGACTGGCTGCGCTGGGGGGCCCCGG
>NW_010425681.1:0-287 GCF_000710305.1 Buceros rhinoceros silvestris | reverse complement strand
GGGAGGTTCTGCTGAAGTGCCACCAAACCCCCCCGAGATGCCACCAACCGGTCACGATAGAGCTAAGTTAGACCCAAAGAGCCTCCAAAGCCCCTGAGATGCCACCAGAGATTCTCCACGACCTTGAACCACGACCTTGAACCTCCACCAACCCCCTCGAGATGCCACCAAACGTTCTCCAGGTGGTCAAAGTTCTCCTGAAGTTTCACCAAACCCCCTGAAGATGCCACCAAAGGTTCTCCATGACCCTGAACCTCCTCCAAACCCCCTGGAGATGCCACCAGACG
>NW_010425680.1:19407-19621 GCF_000710305.1 Buceros rhinoceros silvestris | reverse complement strand
GTGGGCCGACTCGATAAACGAGTTTCTCCAGTGCCATTGCCGCGGGGTTAGACACGGCAGCGTCCTTAGGGCGCACCGGGAGAGGCCACACCTGAGCGGGGCTTCAGCGGAGCCGCAGCCTGGCTGCGGGGTGCGCGCAGGCAGGGAGCGGTGCCCCGCTGCCGTTCGTGGCGTGCAGCCCCCGACTGCTGTGTGGTTCACGGACCCGCGTCAA
>NW_010425680.1:4417-19250 GCF_000710305.1 Buceros rhinoceros silvestris | reverse complement strand
GGGCTTGGCTGCTGGAGACAACTGGCGTGTGGCTCCGTGAAGCTGTTGTACCGCAAATACGTGACTCAGTTTCCACCCGAAAAGCGAAGGTGGAGAGCTAGGTAGTGGGTTAAAGGGATGTTGTCCCTTAGGTAGGTAGAACCGTGAACAACGTAGCCCAAAAGCTGTCTCGTACTACAGATTTTACTAAACACTGCCCGTAGCACATCGCTCTGCCCTTCGCCGCAGGACAGCACTACGACGGTGCTGCCACCAGCCAAACTGTTGAGCCTGCTTAATGGAAAATAAAAGCTTAATTCCACAAATAAGTTTAAAAAGACCAGGCAGCTATCTCTGTGGACCGAGTTGAAGTGATTTCCTGCTAGCCAGAGAAGCAGCAACACCTGGTGTGTAAAACTGGAGGCTGTATGTGCAGGCCAGTCTGCTGTGAAAGAAAATACTCCTTTTTGGGGAAAGAAGGGGGATCCACCAGGCTTTTCCAAGATCTTCAAGGGCTCCTTTCCACAGTTTGAGCTTGGTAAGAATTCTTCTACAAAGTTCTGTTTTCTCAGCCATTGCGGACTCATTAAAACACAAATTCTCGCTCTAATTATGCACAAACCTGCAGCAGAAAGTACAACCCGAACAGGGAGAAACCTCCTGCAGATGCCTCCCCCGCTGTGGACGTGGCTACAGCTGCACCACACACCTGCTGCACTAACCTGCTTCACAGCTGCAGTGCTTGAAATGAGCAGCTCAGCACCAGCACCAAAGTTTGGGCAGTTCTTTTCTTCCCCTGATTCTGAAATGCAGGTCACAGAGACAAGCACGGAGTCTTTTTGCTCAAGGGGTCTGCTGCTATGAACAACGTGGAACAGATCCGTCCCTTGCCACTCCCTTGGACACAAAGAGGACAACTACTGCTAAAAGCAGTCCCGGGCACCTTTGTACCTTGCCTCTGCATTTCGTTCAGTCTCTCTCCCTTTGCAGTGTGGGTGGTCGGTTCCTCAGACTTCCCCTTTCCTGAGCTCCTTTGGAGAAGAAGCCCCATCGTAAGAACAGCAATACATTGTCAGATGAGGTGATTTCTTTAGAATATGGACTAGCCACAAGATTACAAGGGCTTGGTTGGGTGGTTTCTGGGGTTTTTTTAGAGACGGCCAGTGAAAAACATCTGTTTGAGAACGTGTAAGGGGGCAGAATTTTGCCCACAAAAACCAGCATTTGCAAAATAACAGTTTTTCATCCATAGAAGAGGAAGGAAAGAGAACAGCTAAATAAAACCAGACGTCACAAAAGCTAAAGACTTAAGCAATTAATAGTTAAGACCTCATAGGAAGGAAGTCTGAAGAAAGGAATTAAGCAAAAGAATGATGCTTTAGAAAAATAATTCAAAGGGCGCATTTACCCCAATTATGAGTAGAACAGAAATAATAGTAGGGGTAGCTTGGCCACATCACGAGCTCTCTGTTGACCTTTGCACATGAAGAAGATCCAAAGGAAGGCAGATCAGCTACTGAGAATAAGAAAGACTAAAAAAGGTGCACTGCAAAACAATTGAACTCTCAAGAGCTATCAGGTAAAAACTGCTTGGTACTAAGAGGAAGACAGAGAAAAAGATTAATCCCCTACTCAACAGAGAAGAAAACCTGTCAACAAATTATAAAGCAAGCTGAAGCGATTGGTGCCTTTGTTGTATGAGCCTTCCCAAAAGATCCCCTGAAAGAGGGGAGTTGGGAGAACAAAGTTATCTGAACCCAGGGCAGGTAGAGAGCAGGTGAGGAGTGCTCGGACATACCAAATGTTTTCAAATTGTTTGAGTCTAGTGAACGTGATTGAAAGACAGTTAAAGAACTGAATTAAGAAGGTCAATGAGCTGCTGAAAAATGGAGGAGGCAACTGTAAACTGCTGTTATCAAAGAGGGGATGGAGCCAGAGAAACAGAGCTCCATCACTTACATTCCTAGAAAAATCCTGGGACAAATAATCTCACAAACTATTATTAGCACCTAGAAGATAACCAGGGAATGAGAGCAGTCAACATGCATCTGTCACAAATAAATCACGCCAGATAACTTGATTTTCTCCTCCGGTAAGGAACAGGCCTTGTGGATAGGACAGAGCCTGTGTCAGTTTGATTTGGGTTTTGACACTTACATGACATTTTCATTAAAGAGTTAGAGAATTACGGTCTGAATAAATGGATTACAAGGTCTGCACAAAACAGACTGGGTAGAAGCAGTAGTTCACTGTCAAAATGAAAGAACTGATGGCTGGGTTCCTGGCGCCTGCCCGGGCCTCTCTGTTACTGTTATTAACAACGTCGGTGACAGAACAGAGAACATAACTTACGAACTTTGCAGGTGATGCAAAGCTTCATCCTCTCCATTTCCGTTTCTTCAGCTCCTTTGCTGAAGAAGAATTTAGTATTATTGGCGAAACACTAAGCTGTTGCTCTTTTCTCTTTGTTAACCATTTCTTCTCATCCTTTCACTAAGTGATTTAATGTCTAAGATCTGTTGCAAACATTTATCTCCTCTGTCAATAGAAATGGGTCTCTAAAAGCAATAAATTCCTGTAACTAAAATGCTTGCACAAGAGCACGAGGGCTGTTCTTGTATCTAACATGAGATTTGTTTTTCTGTCTGTGGCTTCTTGAAATATAAGAATGGTGAAATCTAATGTTAATCCATGAAGAAATGCCAGGCCATGTGTGTTCCCATAGTCTTTATCCACCTGGAGCAGCTTTGTGTGGGGCTCCTGCTCCCGTATCATCTGCCTGGGAGCTTGCTGTTAGCTCTGTCCTGACCGCAGTCCTCATCCAGGCTGTGCGGTGGGAGACCTTCCTCCTCAGCTCTGTCCTTTGCTGTTCCTGACATGTTGACTGGGCGTCCCAGACTGGCCTTGGGCCTGGCTTGTCACCTCTCATTTATTTAACCATCACTGGACTGTCAACAGAACCTGTCACCATTCCCAACCCCGTCCTGTTTGCCTGGCTTGGTGCCTGCTCGTGGTGTCCTGGCTGGCCAGGTCGCTGACCCTGCCCACGCGCGGTCGCCCTGGGCTCCTGGATTGCCTGCCTCGGTGGAGCAGCCCCACTCTCACTGCTCCTTCAAATTCAAAGTCAGCTCATGTAATGTGGCTCCCTCTGTAAAATAAAACTCTGCATCTTGTCTGCCCCTAATATATCGTTTGCAAATTCCATCTAAGTAAGCCTGGAAGTAAAGGCAAAGCCTGAAGTCTTGTATGTGGTAGATATTATCAACAAGCATCAGAAGCTGAATCTCAAAGCAGAGGGACTAAAAGACCTTAATTCTTTTTCAAAAAGGCATTTAAGCACATGCTTAACTTAAGACTGTCCTCAGATCCTTTGAATTTAAGTAATTAATTGTTGTGTTTTACTGAGCATGAACATGGGCAACAGACTGATCAGTTTTGGTTTCCATTTATAAATAACGTTATTGTACTTCAGTGACGGGGCAAGAGAATATCAAACATCATCTTCCAAACTGTTTCGTTTAGGAACAGCAGTTAACCATGACCATGAGCGTTTCCTTCACTGTGGGTTTTGATAAATGTAGCAGACTCAAATTGAGTACGAGTGAGAAGAAACTCACCAGTTCAGAACTAGGTTTCTTTTCTCTTCCAGTTTTCGTTTAGAACTTACAAAGGCTCATGTTCAGAATGACTGTCAGTGGTTCGTTCTCAAGTGTTGGCACAAACCCCAGCACTCTCCCTCCCGGGGCACAAGAAGATGCCTCCCAGCAAATCAGTGTGCTGGTATCAGCAAGTGAAGTAATCAAGAGCTGGTTGTTATATAGTCACTAATCCCCAGAGTAAATAGCCCCCACACCCCCTAAACAAGGTAATGCCTACAGATATTATACGTTTCCATGTTGAATTATCTACCGTTTGCATTTTGAAAGCTACATTTGCAGCCAGGAGTGCCTATAGGGCAACCCCCCGGAAAAATGCAGCCTGGTAAAGCGCCCAGCACAGGGGGCCTTTGTGGTGGGTATTTTTCTGTCTGTTTGGGTTTTCTTGCTGCAAAAGTAGGTTCACAGAGATTCTTCCATCAGCGATTCTGACCTCCTGCTGTTTAGTCAGTCGCTCACATGTATTTTTTATGAATTTGAAGAAGGGTTTGTGGTAGTGTAATTGCTGATTTCCTCTGAGAGAAAGATGAAAGGCTGTTGCGTTTATCATACCTCTCCCTGTCAGCTAATTTAGCTAGAACATATGCTAGACAATACTGAAAAAAAGTGAATGCCAACTTCAAACGTTCCAAACACAAGCTTACACAGCACATCACATTTTCACGTTTTTCAATCTGACAGACTAAAAATAATTATCTAACGCACCAACAGGAACTTGTTAAATGACAACTGTGCAAACTAGCTTTTTGTTGAGTCATGTTTCTGGCATGTTTGCAGTATTTGACTTATTTTTTCCCTTATATAAAAAGCTGCAATATTAATAGACTCAAAACCAGTTGGATGTAAAAGCAGGGAGAAATAAAGAAATATGAATGTGCGAGGTTTGGTTGGAGATAAAGGCATTCCCTGAAGTTGTTTGGAGCTTGGGGGAAAAGTATTTTTGTTAAGGTGGGTGTGAAAAGAGTCTCAAATTCTCAAGATACTTCAAGTTTAAGAAGAACAGGTAAGTAACATCTGGATGGAAACTTGACACCTGTGAAGACTTACTGAAAGCCCTTTTAGTTAAGACTGAGTTCAGTCTTAAAATCTGAAATCTAACTTCTGACTATAGTCACGTTTAAGTGCTTTGGTACTGAACGGCTCCTCTACCCACTTTGTTAAAGGCTGTGTGGAACAATGAGCCCTCTCGTGGCTGTTCGCCCTCCTAAATGCTCATTATAATGCTCTGTTAACTTACACGAGAAAACCCCCACCCTTTCTTTCTCAGTAGCAGCACAATTTTTGTTGTTTTCTCTCTTGAGGATATTATTGTCACCACTTTCTATGCAAAGGAAATGAAATAGCAAGAATTGGATTAGTTCTGTTCTAATGATATGTGACATACCTGCATGACATGATACTCCTGGGTAAGGGACTTTGACTTTAAATGCCACGAACAAGCGCCTGTTTCTGCAAAAGGCATGATGTCAGGGCATTAGGTCGCTGAGGCCTTGGCAGGGCACCAGGCACATCAAACATTTTTTAACACTTCGTTCATTGATAGGACAAATGTTGGGAAAAGGAGTCGATGTTTGCAGAGAGGAAGGCAGGAGTTGTGTTCTCTCCTGTTGGAGCTGAAAAGGGGAATAGGTTTCGTGGTTCTGTAACGAGCTGGGGTGGGAAGGAACCAGCTCCAGACTGCACCAGTCACTGGACTGAAATCTAGTGATAAATAACCTGAACTAAGTTTTCTTTGCATTATTTGGAAAGGAGTTGATGTGCAAATATAAGAGGGGTTTTTGCTTAGGCCAATGCGACACACAGTGTTTGGAGGAACCAAGACCGCATGTATCTTACGGAGATTTAATATCTCTGCTCATGTCATCTCAGTATTCAGAAGAATCCTGCAGTCGATGGCTTCTTTATTCATACTAGCTCCATGGATGCTTGCCCACAGTTTTCAGTAATAGAACAGAGGAAGCAAAAGAGTTTTTCTTTCCCAGGTCTGTGATTCCCAGGTACTCAGCCCCTTTTAGTCTTGGAAACATTGACCATTGAGCTCTCTAGATGTATCAGGATTCATGGCTGATGTACAGGTGAGCATTTTAACAGCTTGGCGGATGGTGTGCATCCTGCTTCAGAGCTAGCTGCTTTTTGTTTTCTCCTCTGATTGCTGGGAGGACTTTTCTCACAATCTCAACCTCGGCACAATCTTTTCCTGCCCGGACATGGGTCAAGGCTGTGGACTCAGTACAGGTCTTTTACTCAGCAGATCACAGTGGACTCAGCAGCAGATTTTTCCATTTAGAAACTCTGACTGATGGTGAAAAGAGGTAGCCAAATGGTTTCCTTAAAGTCTCCTTTACTAGAAACAGAGAAAAAGGGATAAGCAGGAACTGTAGTGTGGCTGTGTAACTCGAACAAGTGGCCAGAGCTCCAGAAACCTGAAGTTGAAAACTCTATCCAATAAAAGGAGAAAGAAGTAACAAAAACAATTATATCCCAGCTTGAAAGGTTTCAAGTCATTCATGTTTTTCAGATCCATTTGCTGCTGCTTACAAGCGGGTTCACTCAAAGGATCTCATTAAACCTGACTTGGGTAGAGGGGTGAGTTCTGAAAAGGGCTTCAAGGCTTTCAGTAACATTAGGGGAGAAACACCCAGTCATTTTACTAGTCTGCTTCATTTTCAGCACTTTCTGTCTGCCTCCACCCCAAGACAGTATTTGTCTTTAATATACTGCACCTATCTGGAATAATTCTCATGAGGTATTAAAAGATCTTTTCAAAGTATTCCTTGTATTCATCTTTGTATTTCAGGAACAGATGGGTGGAAAAGTTCTGGGAGAGGCAAACATTTTTTTTATAGTGCGCTACTTATCCAGTAACTGAAGAAAGTCTGCTGGGGACCCTTATACAGCTGACGTGAACTTTTCGTAGCTGAGACAGCTTATCTGCTCTGTGAATAAGGAAAACCCACAAATCCGCTTTTCTTAAAAAAAAAAAAAGGAAATAAACCCTTCTGTCACGAAGATGACGCAGTTCAGTATCGTTAGCACTTAGCCAAGATGTTGTATTATCTGTAGCATGAAAGATAATTCTTAGACAGTCGTTTGCGTACTTTGTCAAACAGTTTAAGTGTCACCAGCAGCTGGTATTTTGAGACTATTTATTTTGTAGAGATTGCAGCACATTGGGTTGTAAACCTGCGTTTAGCACAGACGTAAACTAACGTCCCAGAGCAGACGCGTGCAGCCCCTCTGCTGAGACACCCACCTCTGGTTTCGCACGCAAACACCATCAGTAAACACACCTCTGTCTGCTCCAGGACACGTTTTCCTGCATTCCCTCGTGTGTCTAACTCCTCCCCCTGTTATGAGAGGTTTTTTATGAGAGCAGTTAGGCTAGACTAATTAAACTAGATTAAACTAGGCTGCGTTCTGCAATAGAAACTTGCATTTCCACTGGGGAACACGACAGGAGGTTGTGCAGCAGGTGGCAGCACGGGTCCTGCCGGGGCTGAGCCCGCTTTGCTCCGCGGAGGAGAAGTCACCCTTCCAGTCTAAGGGTGTCACTGCTGCCACACAGGTGTCCCTTCCTCTCTTCAAAGCAGGTGATTTTTAGCACAGAAATGGGAATCACCTGTGCCCCTGGTCACTGCCGTGCTACAAAGGCAGAATGGTTTTGGGGAGGATAATTTGAAACAGAAAATCGGCGAAGGATACCAGCAGCACAACTCGCTGGCACTTTGGGATGGAGTTTGCTGCCTAGGTACAAGTTCTGTCAACAGAACGTCAAAATAAACAGTAAATCTAACTCTTGGTAATGCTGCCTGAGAACTGCTACACATACACCGAGACATGGCTGCAGAAGCAAGAGGCTTCCACGATGTATTTTTGGATGCTGAACAGCCTGAACGATGTGAAATATTTGGGCTAAACTGTAAGGAGCGGAGCGTCGCAGTCTCAGCCTTGTAGAACTGAGGATTTAAAAATTCGCCATCAAATTCTGAAATTTAATTCCCAGGTGCTTCTTCCCTCTCCTCTCTTCTCTGATCCTTAAGAGGGACTGTGTTAGGGAAGGGGTGAGGGGGGGGCTTCATATCTTCTTTGCAGGTGGCGTAGTTTGCTTTGAAATATCTTAAAAGAGAATTCTCAGAAAGTCCACTCATCGGGTCCAGCATTTGCACCCCTTCTGTCTCCAGACAGGCCTAAAAAACTTGATGTTATCACCAAATATTACACATCCTTGTTCAAGTTCCTCACCTGCCCTGTGGGGGGAAAAGCAGGAATCCTGGGAATATGTTGATCATTAGATAAGAACTCGACATGATTTATTTATGATTATTTTGGGTTAATGGCAGGCATTTTAATTTTGCTCTGCTAAAACTGTTTATTTGTTTATTTGCCTGAATCACACATTTCAGTATTTGGCTAAAATATCACCGAACACCCAGGGAAATGTCTTAGAGCTACAGACTTATGAGATTATTAGGCTTAATTGGTGTTATTACTGTAGACCTCCTGAGATACTGAATATGGCTGGGTTATTTTAAACTGCTTAGTCCAGTATTAAGAGGAATTGCCATTAAGTTACACCATAAAAAAATAATTAGTCTAAAGTTAAATCTCGGGTAGTTGGTTTAAGACTGTTTAAGCCTCCCGTTCATCACAAATCCTCTACCATTTTCCCTGAACTCCCTTATGTTTGTGCCAACACTTCCTATAGCACGTGGGCCAGACTTACAGCACAAGAGAAAGCAGTGGGTTGTACTGGAGATTAATCAGATAATATTTGATGATATTGCAGTCATCTGCCGCCTTAATAAGGGCAGAGCTGCTGGAGTCAATGGAGCCTCATTAAGTGCCTGATCCAGTTCTCACGGTGTGTTGTATTTGTGGAATTATCTTTTGCTTTGTGCGGTAACTTCTCCAGGTTTAATTATGTCTGTTTGCCGTGTTTGCCACATGAATTCTGAAAGGTCCTAAATTTTGTGCATGGGGTGTAAACTAATAGGAAGTGCATTGAGATAGCTTTTGCTGCTTTTCCTACATAAAAACCAAAACTGGATAGTCTCAGAAATGAATGAAGTGATAGGTTTGCCATTAGATGAGTGGCAGAAGTAAAAGGAGATGTTTAGAAATCAGTGTAATTTCTGTTTGTAGCGCTTCCCCTATACTGCAAGTACTCTGTGCAGCTCAGCTGCTGTTGTAGAATATTGGAAAGGAGTGTAAAAGTATTTAACATTGGAAATTATTAATACGGGGCAAAGGAAGAAAGAGCAGCATTGATTATACATCTAATTTTGTGAGTAAATTTGAAGAAGAAGAGAGCGGCTTTAGGCTTTTTCTGATATGCAATTTGTGCCGGAGGCATCGGACAAAGCTGCTTTCAGAAGATAACAGGACTGACCCAAGACTTGACTACCAAAGCTCTACGAGGAAAAGGTTTCCCACCTTAAAAGCTTTTTATTGTTTTTAACCTGGTGCGCAGGCTGAAGCTCATCAGATAACTTCTGTACAACAGTGTCAACAGCTACACGTAACTTAGCTAGTTAAAGGCCTGAGAGTGTTTTTAAACCTGAGATCAATCTGCTGCTTTGAAGATAATTTGATATTGGGTCAAAATTGCAAATATATAGGACTTACATGTGCAGCGTCACAGGGCAACCTGTTTTGTCATGGAAATGTTGAAAGATGGTGAATGCTCTTTAATATTAACAGCACAAGCTGTGCAAAGAGAGCTCGGCCCTTCTTAAAGGAGGAATTCATGGAAGAAAAACACCAGGTAGATCCGTTGTCCATAGGAGCGACTGTTGTTCGTAGGAGCACTTGTTTTTCTGCACAGCGCTCTTTCGGGCGATAGGCGCTCTCCTGTGGTCAGCCATTTCTGCAAAAGGAAGTGAACATCAGCGTAACCTTGAATAAGGATGTAGCTTTCAATTCCCTCCTCGTCAGCAGCGTTGTCTCAACTGCTCAAGCTGAGGTTTCAGACTTCCTAATTGTGGTACAAAAGTCAGAGATGTTTCGGTATTTCTGCATTCTCTGTACTTCATGGGCTAATACTAAGAAGCATTTCAATAAAAGACGGTACCTGGAATCACAAGGTCGTGCAGGAACTGTTGTGAAAACACAGTTAAATGTTTGGCTGCCATCTACACTGTGCATAGGCTGAACGAAGATGTGAAGAGAAGAGCAAAACTCGGAAGCAGTTTATGCTGGTGTCGTTTGGACTGGTACTGGAATGACACATAACTACAATCAATTCAAATGAGATCAAAACGAACTGAAAACAGAATAGAGAGCTACTGCAGTTCTGTAGTGTTCAGCCATGTCAGCAACATCACTCCACTTTCAGTCATCAAAAATATTTCAGATTTACCCTTCAAAATACTAGAAGTAAAATACAATGGGAGGGTTTGGGCAATTCACTTTATCTCATTGTTTTTGTTGGTTTGCTTCTACATGAGACACAGTGTGATGGTATTTGAGAACTTGTCTTCCTGCGTGTCTAAGGAGAAAGGTTACCAGATCGATCGTGCAAGCAATTCAGAAGAGTGGGTCTTCTTCCCAGTCCATATTGCAATATGCAATATGCATATTGCAATAATCCCTTTATGCATCTTTAAACTGTATTATTAACATTAGCTACTTAATTTTCACAGCATCTTTGAGCTACCACTAACCCTGAATTTATTTAAGTGGGAACTTGGAGGTTACTGATGCCAACCACTACACCCACAGCTCTTTAAAGCATGGTGCTGCTGTTGCCTGTGTGCCTTTTCTCTCTCTTAATAGGAAACATAACAGGGATAAAAATCCAAAAGCAACCTAGATTTGCAGTCTGTGATGAGAGGAAGTTGAATCAGAAAGTTCTCTTCCAGTTCTTTGATATTGCTTCCCAGGGGAATATGAGTTACATGATTTAATTTTAGGGAATCCCCCCACCCCTTGGTTAGATTAACAGCTAATGTTGAAAATAAGCCAACACAAAGGTTCTGGGTCCCAACGACTGAATCATTGAGTGACAGTTTCTTAGGAGCCAAACGTGATGCCAAAATTCCAGATGAATAAAGATTGGTTTATACTACAGAGAGATAAATAAAACGTAGATTACAAAGTCCGTGCAACATACAGATGTACTTCCTAAAAACCATGGCTCTATCTTACACATCCTCCCGGTAGTCTTCTAAATGTTTCCCATTAACATCTCCGCGAGTAGACTCCCGTGATTTGCCATTCTCATTTACTCACTGACAGGAGTCCAAACCCAGGTCCTTTCAGTGGAGGGATGTGCTGTGGTTGTGGGCTCAGACCTTTTTTCCAGGGCAACTGTCATGGGAGCCTAATTGCAGGTTCTGTTTCTAATCTAAAAAGAATTACTGGACTTCCTTTTCTTTTTCCCTTTTACCCATGACCTCTAGGTAATGTTTCCTTTTTCTGGAGTTCATTGAAAAACACACAAACCAACCCAGGGATGCTGGAATTGCCTCAGTAAGAACAAGTAGTTTCTTCTGTCATTGGACAATCAACACCTTTTGTCCAGGAAGAGCCCTGGTCTGAGCTGACTGCTGAATCATGATCTTTCCCGACTGACTGCCTTGACAAGCTGTCTGCTTAAGGTGTTTTAACACTTGTGTAACACTTGTGCACTCTGCACAAGGGCATTGCACAGCTTGTGGGATGTCTGGGGGGCTAGTCTGCCCCTCCTCCCAGCCACCAGGTCTGCGTCAGTGAACACGGACACAAACGTATTCCCTGTGGTGGCACTGAAGTTTGCAGTCCAGTTCAGTCGAAGCAGACTGCAGGCTGGATTCATAAAGAAAAAGAACTAGAATAACTAGAAACAGAACTAACTGCTGATTAAACCAGGAAGGGAGGAAAGGTGCTGCCACTGCTGTGCTCCATTAGCCTAAACTAAGACTTATGCTACTCTTGACTTTTCTCCTGAACTGTGTTATGGTGAATACTGATCAATAATGCTTAGAGAAAAAATAGCCACAGTGCTGTCTGTAGCCTTGATAATTGGGAGATAAGCAAAGCAAAGGCTCTGAAGAGTAACTTCTCGTGTTAGGCCCAGTGATACAGCTGGAAGGAGTCATGAAAATAATTGCTCAGGCTGTTTGTCTAGTGACTATAATGTACCTTTTGTCACCCTGCCTATTTTTGCACTACCTTCTACTTTTCTCAAGCTGCTACGAGTCTTTTATCTGAGGACACTCCTGTTGCATATTAATGAAGAAGTTAAATCATCCAGACAACACGGGCTAAAGCTGAAACTCCCCCAGCACCATCCTTCTTAACTGTCATTGTCCAGTAAGAAAAGAGGTCTGTAAACGATACTATTCAGCTGAAAAAAAAAGAAACCCTTATCGTGGTATTTGTCGGCTGTGGGTAATACTGATATCTGAGCTGGCCTGTGGAGCCAGGTGCCATTACAGGTACTGGGATGGTGTCCACTTTCAGGCAGTTTTGAATTGTAAGTACAAGACCAGGAGGAGCAGAGAACCCCCCCCCGAATGCAGCCAATCCCCTCCCCAGCGCCTGTGAATATTCAGAACTAGGTTTCATTCACAAGCATTTACTTCTTCTTTAACTACTACAACAATTACAATTATTTTTGAAAACAATTTGCAAATACCGTGTCACGTGAATAGATTAAATAATTGACTCAAGGAATCAACTTGTAATAGAACTACTGGCAGCAATGAACTAGTCATTAGAAGTATTGGGTAAACGAAGCATATTCTACTAATACTTATTGCATACATGACGGTACTTGTAAACCCAAGGAACAACATGTACCAGAAGGTCGCAGCTACTGATATGACAAACTGATTGTGCAAGCCGAATGCTCTTCTGTTTTAATGGCAAACGGGAAGTCAATGGCACAAGTGCGAGCTCTTAAAGTAGTCACAGTGGACACACGGACTCTTCATTTAAAGTTCTTCAACTTTAGAGATCTGAATGCTCGATTTAGACCCAAAGATTTTGACAATGAGGCTGCTAAGTGAAGGAAATGGCGGCGACTTGTCTCAAAAATGCTACTGAGAATGTAGGAACTTGTTACTCTGGCATCTTTGTCCACGTAAGCAAGAGCCTGTACAGACATACGTGGGTGGGGGAGATAAAAGTGTATGTGGGGAAAGTTTTGTAGGTGAATTCTAAAAGATCTGAAAAGGGTGACCAAGAAAAAAAATTCATACACATTTATTACACTGTTCAGTGTAATACGCAATGTTGCTGAGGGGGTTGGAACCACTACCGCAAACTGTCCATAAATACCATTTTAAACTCTTCTCCTGGAATTTGTGTTCTTTCTCCAGTGGTCCACAGTGCTATGGAGGTGATTCTGTTGGACTGGTGGGAAACAATGCCGTGATCCGTCAGCCTCTGAAGAAGGAGGTTGTGCTAGAAAAAACAAGATACAACTGAAAGTTTTGCTGCAAAGACAGAATGAAAATAATATCATTAGAATTCCAGCAAAATCCGGACTGACATTTTGACAAGCTGGGTAAATGAGATTCTTCTAGGTACTCCACCTTGTAAATCACGACAGAAAGGACGGAAGGTGCAAGACTGTCTTGTAAGGACTCCCTTACGAGTTCAGGAACAAGCCGAAGCAGAACCGGAGCATGTCAGGGCAGACTGGCAGCCTGCTGCAATTCAGGCAGGTTGTGTAGAATATTTTAAGACTGGAAGGCTACCTGCTTGCTTTAGAGCCTATTAGTACTTTTGTCCTTGGACTGGAGTTCCGTGTTATGACTCCATAATTCTACCTTTTGGGCACAGTGACCTCTGAAACAAAACACGGTACATCTGATGAAAGCAGAATCGGTTCATACTGATGTTCTAGGGATGCATCATCACAGAAACAGGTATTCCAAGAGTCATTTACTGTTTGTTTAAAAATAACCCACAAGGGAATTCACAACAAGACTTTGTAAGACTTGCGTAAGTAGACTGACAATTTTTCATCAAGTAATTTTCAGAAATATCTCTTATATGCGATTTTACATGAATAAGTGTAGAAAAGAGCTCACAGTCTGTCTGTTAAGGACTATGAGTTGATCTCTGTTTTTCGCTTTAAGAAATGAATCAATAAATGAAGAAACACTTGCTTTAATCTTTGTGTGATAGTTACATTCTTACACAGGATGCCAGTTACTCTAAAATGAGTAAGTATTCCTTCACGTACCCAGACAGGATTTGGATGCAAGACTACGTCTGCCCTTCATGCAAATCTCCTGACGTGTATTTGCCCCCAAAACTTACAGGAATGACTAGAAACAGACAAGCAATAAGTTGCGTCATTCTAATCTTACCAATACTAGTTCTCACGTTACAAATCGGAAGAAAGAGGTGCACCCGCAGCTGCTGCCCGTGAGAAGGATTGGTACGGGAGTACAACAGAGGATATTGTTTGTACTTGCCTGTTACGTATTCCTTGGCAGTGTGTTTGAAGTGGCCTCAGACATACATGCATGGGTGACACTTGTGATTTTTTATCAATCAAGTATCATATTTTTATAAAAATTGAGCTCAGGTGACAAACTGGAACACAGATAAGGTGAACAAGTACTTTTTTTTTCTATCTGCCTTCTAAATTAAAAAAAACTTGCCTGAGGAAAGGAGTATCGATCAGGAGGTCAGCCTTGCTGCTTGTGTCAAGATAACCTTCTGCCGTGGCGTATGTAAATAGAAAATCTGTTGAGGTCAAGGTCCTCACTGAATCTTAGTCTTTGCTCTAATGAAGTCCCCAAATAGTTTCACACTAAATTAGGGCACCGCAGTGTTTGAAATGTTATGATTCCCTTAAAGGAAATCGTAAGAGATCCTGATGAGGAGAGTGTGGAATAGACCGGGAGAAGACAGTTACGTAGCCGTAACTGGTTTTGCCATAATCTATCCCAATCTAACGGGCTCTTTGTAGTCAGCCTGGCCTGTTGTGGCTGTTGGAAGCTGTGGTTGGGCACTTGATCTCGTGAAAAAATACCATTTGATTTTCTTTCTTTTGAATGTCTCTAGGCAGCTCTAGAACATATTATGGGAGAACTGCTCAAAGTCCCCGGTGTAATCACTGTTCAAAGTTCCCTCTGAAGTCTGGAAAAACATTTTTGGGTACTTTGTTGTGTACCGCAATCTAACGATTGCACAGTGGCGTATGTTCTACTAATAAAATGTGTAACTGCGCACACAAAATTAGGGTGCCAAATCTTTCC
>NW_010425680.1:0-4292 GCF_000710305.1 Buceros rhinoceros silvestris | reverse complement strand
TAGTAGATCTGTTGTGGTTATAGATCAGAAATCTCCCTGTCAATATTGCTTTCCTTTCTAAAATGTATTTCCTTCAGCCAGGAAGTCCATGTCCAAGCAGCATCCTGGTTAGGGTCTAATCCTCCAAAGCTCTGCTCCTGATGGGGCTTTGCGGTTTTGTCCTGCGCTGTACAGTGAGACATCATCGAGACTGCACTTTCCTTTGACTTTATGTAGTGTGGAAACCCACCATCTCAGTGAAGTGCTGCTTTGACCCAAGATCATTAAATAACTAGGTGCCCACTTGGATGACAGAAGCATAATCCAGGCACGTGAATGGGACTACCATGGTACCTGGAAACCTGCTGGGCTGTACGAATCGCTATGCAGTGCAGCCCCCTACGTCTGATGAATTAATCGAGTGTATCACAGTCTCTGAAATCCTGCAGGTATCTAGGTGTTGTGGGGCATAACAGGTATCTGGGTAATACTACAGGAAGTTATCTCTTGCTTCCGAAGCAGGCAGAACAGAACTGTCAGGCAGTACCTCTGGAAAAGAAAGCAGCTCTGACCTCCGTACAGATCTGAGCAGGTAACGAACGTGATGTTTCTACAGAATGCAAATGTTGTGGCTGCAGGCAGGTACATGTTTGTTTCATGCATGGAATATGGCTTAAAACAAAGATTTCAAGTATATGTTCAACGCTTGCAAGATGCTGTGTGTTCCTCTACCTAATGACGTGGAACGAGAAGTCGTGTTTGTGTGGATCACGGTAACAACACTGGTTAAAGGTTTTTAGTTGAGAAGACTTACCGAACTTTGCCTCTGCCTTCCCTCTGCTCCTTCCCGGAAAGGCCCAGTATGCTGGCTGTAGACGTGACAAAGATGCTTTTATTCTTTCTGTAAAATATAGAAATTGGTTATTTTATGGCAACTGTTATAAACAGATTTGCAGATGATTTTCCAATCTGGTTTTACATATAAGAGTAAGAGGGGAATGGAAATAGCCTGGACAAAAAGGCATCAAAGACCAAAACACCCTGTACATTTGGAAGCAGGCCCCTTCTCTTAAAAGCCTGCCTGGATTCAAGAGGCCAGCAGCCCTCAATTCCCCCCTACTTGAAATTCCTCCTTGAAATGCACTTCTTTGGAGAGCTCAATAACCCTTTGTGGCACCAAATGAAGGAGTGACCACTACATTGCTTTTGTTGTGCTTTCTTTGAAAGCCCAAGAGTCAGTCTCTAAAGACCTAGAGTGAACAAAAGGACGTTACTCCTGAGGAGCAGAGTTAATGTGGAGGTCTAACAGGATTTGGTTGTTTTTTTTTAAAACGATGTTCTCTAAGTTTATTGAGAACTAGCAGAAATACAAGTTTTATAAAAGGAACATAATAAAACTTTACCAGCCTGGGACAAAACTGAGACAGCTTTTTTTTTGGAGAGCGCTTGCTACGAAATGGCAAAGTTTGTGTATGAAATTTGTTTTCTGTTGTTTTGATTCTAACTCTACACCCTGTGAAGAAATAGGATTGCATCAAAGAAATAGCTGATTTCACCACTTGCTGCTCCCAATATAAATAAACAACCCACAAGGCTCCCGATGTTGATTTACTACTTGAAGTGCTGACATTACGCAATCGCAATCCCTTTGCTGGTATCAGGAATGAGGTGATAAGCTGTTGGCTTGCCCTGAACCATGGGTGGAAAACAGAGACCTTTTAGCCTGGCTCTGGTTTGTCCTGCACGTGCCTTCCTCTTGCTTCTTTTTGACCTCGGTGATAAGGATGAAAATTAGTGCTGGTACAGAACAATCGCACAGCCGGGGAAGTCCAGTTATACTGATCGCAGAGATCCCCACTCGCCGCTTCTTACTGGAAAGATACAAGGCAATGGTAACAGGAGGGAAAACAAGAACCCGTTCAGTCAGATTTGGTTTTAGAGATGGTGTGACATTCTCTTCTATAAAGGCAGGTTTCCTTTTCGTTTGGAATGAACGGCAGCTTCCTGACAATAGGCTTGTTTTTTCAGCTACCTGTTTTGAAGCGGTGGAAGTGTTCCACTCACCCTCAGGGTACAGCTACTTGACCATAACTTTATTTACACAGAGCAGATAAATCTGCTTATGCTTTGCATTCAAAAAAGAACGTCTGAAATTTTTCAAAGAACTAGTTTAAACATACCTATGTCTTATGACCAATAAAAGAGCAACTGCTCCATCAGTAAATCCTGGGTAATTCAGCTAGGCAACTGCGTACCCAAGCTACAGGAAAGGTTTCCAGCAGCGCTGTTTCTAAAGCCTCCAAAGAACAAGTTTAATTTTAGGACTAATTCCTCTAAGTACAACCTGACAGGTTACATTTTTTTGTTAGATTGTAATTAACCAAGATTTGTTTTCAACTTTGCTGATATCACTAATTTGACTTAGATGTTCAACCTTCCGAAACAAAGCATTTTGTTGAGCATCCCAGACGCCGCCGCTGAACCTGGATGTCATACAGTGCTGCCCAGCTTGGGGACGTGAGTGGACAAGACCCATAGGCACCAGGAATCCCCACTAAGCTTTTCGCTGTGGCACACAAACCCAGCTTGTCCGCAGCCAAGAAGAGGTTGAGAAGGAGGTCCCATGGCTCCGTGAGGTCTCCAGTAAGGGAGGGCAGAAAGGAAGAGGTGAAAGAATTGCATTCAGCCGGAGTGCACAACCTGGAGCGCTTGAAAACCATGTGGGGACAAGAATGTGCAGTCTGAGGTGGGGAGATGAAGGCTCCAGGTTAAATTTGTTGGAGGTACTATGAAACTGCTCCTCGTGAACATTAGACTTGTTGGCCTAGAAGAGAGCGGAATGAGGCGGTAGTGTCAGGAACCTGTGATACCAATCTATTAAACAAGGAGCAGCACGGAGACAATTAAGAGAGAATGATAATTCATGGTTCATTAACGTCACAGTCAAGGGACGTGCGGTTAAATTGTTGGACTCCATCAAGCTGCAGATGCCAGAAGCTTATAGAGATTGAGAAAGTAACTGGATTTGTCTTCTGTTAATTTGTCTATCTAGAGCAGAAATAGACAACTTTCAGCTAGAAGTCTCTGAGCTGCAGAATTCGTTACCTTCCCAGGAGATGAGGGACACACGACATGCTTCCTCACCCGCTCGCAGGATACAGCACAGTAAATCCAAGCTCAGTTAATTCCAAACTAAGACCACAGGAAGTATAAAGTAGTTGGAACAAATGACAAATATATTCTCTTACCCGTTTACTGTTCATGAGAAAGATTTAGAAAAAGGCTGGAAAAAAAATTTGCAGTAAGTTTGTTTGCCTAACCTTTTCTAAGGACAGCGAGGTTAAATCACAAAACATTTAGCCTGCATAAACCAGATGTGCCTCTGGGCATCTCACACAACCCAGGCCCTCTCGTTAGTGAAGATCTGATACTAAGGAAAACAACGGGGTTTGAAACAAATGAAAACAAAGTGAGAGTAAGAATGGACCGGCCCTACAATCCATATGGGCCGAGCAGAGCGAAAGCCGCCCTGAGAGCCCGTTCAGCCTCCACCCGAGGAAGCGATGCGCTTTTCGCTTCTCTGAGAACGAGAACTATTAAATATAACATCCACATGGCTTGTGCAGTTGTTGACAGGAAATTTTAACCTCCTACAAGGAGTTGTCTTTTATAGGAACAAACTCTTGCTACCACATTTAGCTATGGCTTGTTTGGTAATTTTGTTTTTCACACGCAGTCCCACTCCATATGGGCTGGGGGAGGATTGTGCTGGGCTTCTTTCGTGGCACACGAAATGTTTCCTCTTCCTTTACCCGTTGTTAGGAAGCGGCCGTGCCTCTCGTCAGAAGTCAGCTGTCCTCTGCTATTCTCTTCTGAAGAAGCCTCCGACTCCAAAACAAGCACAACCATCTGGCGAACTCCGGTATGAATCATGGGGCTTATCTGTGGCCTCTGGCTGTTTGAACCGTGCGCTGAGTAATCCCGGTTGCTCTCGTCAGCGCTGCTCGTGTTCTGCGCCCAGACCACGGGGCCCAGACTCAGCTCGGTCCCCAGGTTGTCAGGAGGCGAAACCGGGTACCAAACCCCTGAGCCGTCTAGTCCAGCCCGGACGATGCGGGCTGGAGGCGTCACCGCTCACGGGGGCAGGGGGCTGTGCTCAGGGGGCCTGCGGCTGGGCCCTGGCGTGCTTGCTGCCATGTGCCCACCGGCCTGACTGTCCGCCAGCTTTCGTGAGCCTCACCGGGAAACCAACGGAACGCCCAGGGCAGCAGCACCGGCGGCGGGGTCCCGCAGCTCTGCCTCCATCACCTTCA
>NW_010425679.1:33688-44414 GCF_000710305.1 Buceros rhinoceros silvestris | reverse complement strand
TCTCCTAGCAGAGCCTGCTCGGGAGCTGCTGCTGCGGATCTTGGAGAAGACTGGAGGTTTCTGTGCGCCAGAGACCTGCTACCCCGTCCCCTGCAGAAGGGCTGTAGGGCTCCAGTCCCGGGGCGGGAGGCAGCGATGCGGGGCCCTGGCCAGCCCGCAGCCCACCTTGCCCAAATCACTTTGCGGCAATGGAAATTGCAATTAGGAATTTGGGGGAAGGGCGGCCAAATGCTGAAGCGAGGCCTGGGGACATGGTGGAGCATCCCTGTTTGATGCTGTACCCTGCTGTCCTGGTGGCATCTGCTGCTTCTCCTTCTTCCGCTCTCCGAGCAGGAGATGCAACGTGAATGCAGCAGAATATTAAGCTGAAATTGAGAATAAATAAATACTTCCCAGCTCATCAGTGGCAAAGTGAGTGGAAATGACCCTGTGGAACCAGACAATGGTTTTTAAACTCTTCTGATGTCACCCTGGAAATGGGTGGAGTAGGCTGGAAATGCCTTAAAGCTGGATTAAAATGGTTGGATTTTCAGAGTAGTTTGGGAAAAAGTGTCTGCTTGTGGAAGGATGAGCAATCCATGTGCAACAGCCATACTCTGATGGGAACAGGGTTCCTACTGGGAGGTGATTGCTGCCTGGTGGCCCCTGGTCACACTGGGCTGAGCTGTGCCAGGGCTGCCGTGTTCACAACCTGACTCAGATCAAGGGCTTGTTTAAACAGTAGCAGGAGCTCAGTGAAAATGGAGACTCAATTTAAAAGTATGTAATGGGAGGAAAAACAACCCATGATGAGTTAAAGAACTGACTCAGGCCAGCAAAGGCCAGTCCTGAAATAGACCTTGAATGGGGCTTGTCAAAAATGCTTCCATCAGAACAGTTTCCTGATGGAGAATTTGGCATTTCTACTCAAAGAAATCTTTCAAGAAAAGCATCTGCTTCTGTGGAAAAATTCATCTTTTTGGGTTGGAAAAATGGAGCATGTGAAAACTGAAATCTTTCAGTCCAGCGATGTGTTGTGCCAGCTTCAGGCAGACTCCACCTCTGTGTTGAGCTTCACTTCTCATTCCTGTGGTCCCCCACTCATCTTTACAGGAGGGAAACCCATCTAATTATCAAATCTACCCCTCCCTGTCTCCCTGCTTTTCCCAGCAGCTGCCATCCACACTGTTAAGGCCTCCCCCTTGGTGAGGAGGACAGTTAAGGTCAACTTTTGGAACAGTGTGTGGCAGCTCCCTGGGACACCAAATGCCCTCTAGTGCCTCCACGCCCTGTCTCTTCTGACATGTGCTTCTGGGAAACCCATCTCCATCCCATGCTGGTGTTTCGTGCATCCTGGGAGGTGGCTGTGACTGGACAGCCAGGAAAGACAACTCATGCTGCTGGGCTTATGACTTCACTGAATTATTTTGCAGTAAATGGTTTATGCTCCAGGTGTTTGTCTGTCTTCTTGCTGCCTGCTTCCTCGTTTCTGTTCCTATCTCTGAGCACCCAACTCCTGATGGAAGTCTAGCATAGCAGATGGAGAAGCTGCCTGCCCGGGTCAGTGCAGCGAGGTCAGAGTTAGCCCTAGGACATGTGTTTGAGTCGGGATGTGTTGCCCTGCGAAGCAAGTGTTGTTGGACTTTGTGCCTTCCTTCAGCAGCAGTGAGAACTTACTCTTCAAAAAACACTCGAGAAAATGGGAAAGTGTAGGAAGGAACAAAATTACTGGGCAAGAGATCAGGGTGAGACCTAAGAGTGGGCGTCGAGGAAGGCTCAGGAGAGGCCTCTGAGTAATAACCCTTCAACTTACAGTGTCCAGGACAGACATGATGGAAGGAGATTGGTTTGTGTCAGAGATGGAAATAAACAGTTTAAAGCACATAAATGGTCTAAAACCTGTTAACTATGCAACTGCCCTTTGTAATGGGCGTTATTGCCCCCCTATCAAAAGCTCAGGCTGCTTCTGGAGGCAAAGTGTCAAGATCCAGCAGTGCACCAGCGTTTGCTTTGTTTGGCAGTTCCCGTGTTCCCCAAGCTTTCTTCTACTGGTATGTTGAGCTGGAAAAACTATAGGACATGGGGTGTTTTGTTTTTAATGGCAGTTTTGCTCTGCATTCAACTGGGCACAAGAAGAGGAAGAAGTGTTAAAGGTGTTAGAAGCTCAGAAGACAGTCTGGGTGTCAGAAAAGCGCTGGTGTAAGGTGTGGGTATGTTTTTTCCGCCGTGATTCCCTCCATCTGTACAAAAGACTGAACTGTGAAAAGGAGATGCGCTTAGCCCCGGAGGAGACCTGCAGAGGAGCTGCTGGTGATGTTGAGTTCTCATTCCAGATCTCACTGTCCATTCTGCCTGTTTTCCCCTGCCCAGTAATCAACGTGGGCAGATGATACTCATCCGATGGTGCCAGGGTGTGCCACCAGCACGGACTATACAATGCTTTGGGGGCCTCTGGCAGAAGGACTTGCAGAAATGTTGACATAAGGCAGGGTAGTTGTTACGACGTGGAATAACCCAGGTCCGAAACATTAGTCAGATACAGAAGTGCTTCTATCCATTTTTTAAACATTCTCTTCAAGACTTTCCAAGGCTGGAAAAACTACAGGGCACTTGCAAAAACAGATACTTACATTGACACTTAAGTGCCCAGACTTGAAAATAGTGGGGGAAAATGTGTTAAATACTACGTTTTCCAGAAACCGCATGAGCAGCAAGCTGGCGGAGGGTCCCTGCAGTCAGCCAAGGGAGTGCCTCACGTTTGTGTCCCGTCACCGGGAGAGCTGTGGTGAGAGAACTGCTTTAATTCCTAGCAGCCCTGTGTGTGCAAAAAAAGCTTCATAGAAAGCTTCAGGGTCACGTACGTGGTGGTTCTGGGCATTGTCGTGAGATGGGCTCACTGCTGATGTGAGCGAGAGGCTGAGCTGAAAACCTGCTTGGACCCTGGGATGAATGTATTTTCCCCACGTGAACTTCATGAAAGGACTTCTCAGTCCATTTAAGAAAACAAAAAAGTGTTAGGAGCAGAGGCTTGGCCAAAGCTCGGGGTCCCAGTGTGGAGACTGGAGGGAACAGAAAAGCCTCAGTGGAGAGCATTTTCTGAAAAAACATCTCAGGCACAGGCCAGGCTTGTGTTTCTGTGCTAGCACGGGCTCTATTTACCAACTTTGCCTGCAGAGCAGCAAGGCATTTTAAAGAGAAAATAGGAAAGAGCCCTCTGTCCGAAGAGCTGGTGCGTCCTGTTTTCTGGTGTCTTGGGCTGTAAAGGCCTGTTAAAGCCCAGGCACAGGGCTGCAGGCTGACAGATGTGGTGTTTATATCGAGGCTCGTTTTGGAGGCAGGGCTGGCCCCATGGCTGCAGCAGCAGCGATGGAGAGCCCTGTGTGAAACTCCCCTTTGCCCCATGGCAGGTTCCACACCTGGCTGAGGTCTCATGCAGACTCTGGGGGGCTTCTCTCTCCTCCCCCCGGTGTGAGTCTGGGTCTATATTATGATAAAGCCATTCCATTGATTGTATTTACGTGCCAAATTTCTGCGTGCTATTGGTGGAAGCAGCCTGTTCTCTGCAGAGTGGCCAAAGCATCCTCTGACACTGGGGAACTATTGATTCTTCCTCCATTGCCAGGACTTGAGAAATTAAACCAAACCAGAAGGTTCTGGCTTAACAACCTGGTAATGTCCCAGTTGATTTTAATCTGCATCTGCTTCCTGCAGCCTCAGAGCGCTGATTCCCACACCCCGAGCGAGGCAGTCCGGAGGTCAGCCTGTGTTGCGTGGGGGCCGTGCTCCCCTTGATGGTCTGCAGCATACAAAGGGCTGATGAAAAAGGGATTCAACCCAGTGTATTGGCATTTGTGTGTGGTGGTTGTATTAAAAGTACTTGCTGTCAGCCTGGCCATCACTTATAATTGGCTTTTATTTTTCCGTAGGCCTCCTGGCAACAGCAGCTCTTCCCAGGCTGCTAGTGGGGTGCTGGGAAGGCTGCTCCGTGCATGGAAACAACCAGAATTGGCTCAGGAAGGGTAACGTGGCCCCTTCCCGCTTGTCTCTAGGTTTGCCTAGAGAGCATCTCACCAGAAGCATTTCCCTCAGCAGATTCACTGTCAAGCGCTGACAAAGGTCATCTCCGTGATGGCTGCGTGGCTTTTGATGCACTGGGGAAAGAGCATCGTGTTTGGGGTGGGCAAGCTGGCAATCGCTGGGTCATGGTGCAATAACCAGGTCACTGTACAGTTGGTTGTTTAGGTGAAGGTGGAGGAGGCTGCCACTATTGTGGCAGTGCTGTGTGGCCGTGCTCACCAGAGGAGCACCAGAGACAGAAGCTCAGCGTCATGTGTTCAGGCCAGGAATTAGCTTTTTTATTATGGTGTTCTTGTGCATCGCAGCTACACAAGCAGCAAAAGGCGTGGGGAATAATTGTGTTCAGAGCATATTAATAGTTATGATGCTTGACAATGCAGACAGGGGTTGCAGCTGCAATCTCAGATGTTAAAAGTACAGATCCTTTTGGTTTGGGGCTGGTGAGCAGCACATAGGGGTGAATTTGCCCCTCGGGGGTGGCTTGATCTGTTGGGGGTCATTGATTTGTGATTTGGGTGTCACAGTGAGAGTTACATCACCTAGGCTAGGTATGTGTTTTCTGTTTTAAGAAGATACACAAAGTTTAGGGAATCTCCTAAGATAAGAATCTCCAAGTTCTGAGTTGCTGTAAAGAACCTTTTTTCCTTCTTTAACCATACCCCTCCTACTGGAACACCTAAACTTGCCAACAGTTGAAAGTCAGACCAAGATTTCCTTGAAATAATCCCCATAAGCGTTTGACATGTTACTGTTGTCTGGTCTATACATCCTAGACATTACCAGTTCGAGCTGATTGGATTTTTACGTTTGTAAACAGAATAATCTAATGACCTAATTTCTGAAAGAGGCCTGTTATTTATTAACTGTGATGTAAATTCTACCAGCACCAGAATAAGGAACATTGGGCTTTTGAATTTCTGCTATTTTTAAAGATCCAGATCTCTAGGGCAATTAAACATTTTTTCTGACATCTAAATCAGTCATGTATTAGAGCAACAAAACTTCATGTGGGCAGTTTATGATGCAACATTAACTTGTCAGCGAGCAGGACAATTCAAGACTGTCTACGAGGAGCAAGTGGCAGGCGTTTGGACAACTGTCCTACAGCTTTGCAAGCATCAGCAAATTTTGTTGGCAAAGCCTGTGTAGGCAGAGCATAATGTACACTTTTGCTCATATATATTAAAAAAACTCAACAAAAAATACAATCTCCTGCCAGGAGTTTTCGCTTATTTTCCATAACGAGAGCTGGAGGGTCTGTAAAAAAAGCCTCATAAAAAAGCGCATTGGATTAATTTTTCCTTTACAAGGAAGATGGAAGAAATTTGAGTTTGTTTGGATGCACAAGTTGTCTTAAACTGTAGTTTATCCACCGTGTTACTGCAGTAACAGGGGCTCTTGCTTACAGGCAGGGACTGTGCGAGCAAAGCCATGGTGCCTGTAAGCAAAGTATACAACAACAAGGGTGTGGGCAAACGGAATGTGGGACCACCAAGAGCAATGGAGCAAACTGGTTTCCAGAAGAAGCAATGGGATGGCACATGTGCAGTCTGGCTGGTTTTTTGGGGGGTGTGGGGGGATGAGATATCAGAGGAAAGAGTTGCAAAAGCTTTGAGGAGGGAGAGAGGTATGCTTTGCTGCTGTTCGTGGTGGGGCTCTGAAGGGTCCCTGAGAGAGCGCAGGGAAGTGGTTTTGCTGTGGTGCAGTAGAGAAAACCAAAAGGTACATGCAAAAAGAGGAGTTACATGAGGGGGGAATGCAAACAGATTAAGTCTTCGCGGTGCTGTTCCAGGCAGATGTGCGCTGAAGGAAAACTGTCTGCTGAGGCCAGAGGGAAGGCGGCTGCAGAAATCTGACCATGAGCTAATGCGTGGACCTGAATGGGGATTTTGGCAGGGTGGAGACGGGGATTTCGGCAAGATGAGGCTGTCGTCTTGGAGCGGTAAACCCTGTGGAGATACTGCACTCAGGTCTCGTCCTGGAGCAGGGAGTCCAAGCGATTGCCAGGTCGTTGGTAGAGGGACTGGGAAGGTGGTGGTTCACAGCAATCAAAGACGTGGTGGGGAGGCTCTCTGGGGGTGGAGGGGAGAGAAATATGAAGAATTTTAATTGAAGTAAGGCTGGGCTGAAGATGGTATACAGTAGAAGACATGGGTGGGAAACCAGGAGCTGCTGAAATAGCCTAAAATTGCTTGATGTGTTCCACAAGGCAAAAAGATAATGAGGATTAAATGTTGATGGAGGTGATTATGAACTGCTTTTCTGCTCATAGGTGGGTTTGGACTTGGCCTTAATACAGGAGTGATGTGATGACAAACTAGGGAAAGTGTGGGGGTAGTGCTGGCCTTCACCCAGACACAGACTAGACTGAAAACCTCACAGTGCTCTCCCCATCCATCAACGGGGGATTTGGTGCACAGTGGAAAAAGCGGTGCTGCAGCAGCCCGCCCTCAGTGGGCAGTGTGGTTTTCAAAACGCCCCTGGAAAAGAAAACTGAAATGCGGCGATGGGAGGCTGTGTAATGCAGATGCTCACACAGGGTCATGTGCACAGCGTGGCTCCACGGCGTTTCTCCAGCGCTCCAGAGCATCTTTGTGCCTCAGGAGGAGGCTGTACTCTGCAGGACTGCTGCTGCATGAATGGCTGTGGTCTGAATGGATACGTGGGCTGTACGTATGGCATGTCCTGCCTGCTCCTCCCTGACCACAGGTCACACCCGGTTTCCAGCTGAGGGATGCTGGCCTCGTTCTTCTAGCTGGGAGCAGAGAGACTTAAAACACTTCGGTTTTTGGATAAAAGAGGCTTCTATAGCAGCAATTTGTGATGGAAAGCCTAAGTTACGTACCATTCAGGGATGGGAACATATGGCCTCCAGTATCTTCACATACCTCCCAGAACACAGTAATTTCTGTCTTGCTTGTCTCAGATCAGTTGCTTGATGTAATGTGTTGAAAACTGGCTTATGAAGGACACAAACACAAATTATCCCAATCAAAGGAACCAGAGGGAGTATAATGAGAGATCAGCTCAGCTGAGCTGGGAGCTGCTCAAGGCCCTGAAACTCAAAAAAGGAAAGACAAAAGAAAGTAGAAATTGGATCAAACAAATAGGCACGTCTCCAAAAAACAGCAGAAGGAAGAATCCTTGTGAATGAGAGCAAACAGGCAGCTATCCTCCGCCTGCTGCAGCAGGAAGCTGATGTTTAAAGATGCCAGAACACTTCATGACTTCGGTGTGTCTGTCCAACCCTGCACATTACAGTTTCCTGTTTCAGTTAACGCTCTACAGGTACTGATGGTGGTACGGGCTCATGCTAGAGGTACTTAGATAATTGACTGGAATAAAATTCACCCTGAGGTACCCAGAACAGAGCCAAAGAGGTTTTTTTGAGCACCAGTTTGTTCTTGGCAACCTGTGAGGTCTTCTGGGGTTGAGTGAGGTTACACAGAACTGAAAGGGCTAACCTAGTACTTGGCTTTAAAGAGTGTAGGGGGGAAAGAAACCAGGAACTACAGCGCAGAACAGTTCACCTCTGGTTTCTGGGATAAGGGATTGGCTTATGGCTGCTGAAGGGGTTACAAGGCTTTGTCAAAAACCTGTTACATCAAGGAAGTTTTCAGTCATATGGCAGGAGGATTGGTGGATAGGAGGTTTGTAGATGATGATAGTGTAGGTAAGGTTTTTGATGTTTCAGTACTTGATGTTCTTCTAAAACTAGAAAAACATGATGTAGGTTGTGGCAATGTGCATATCAGGAGTTTGTTTTTCCAATTTACTGATAATTCTTGAAGAATATCACAAAGCTGGAGGTATGAAGAAGCTCCCAGATGCCAAGGAGGTCACAAACAGTGCAGCAGTGCTTTGTCCGTATTTTAGGACCACTTACATATATATGCATTAATGAACTGCATGATAGGATAGGACATAGTCCTATAAAAGTTACCAGTAACTGTAAGGTGGGAAGACTTCAACCATGCTGGAAGATGAGATTCAGCTTGATCTTGAAAGAATCCCTCCTAGATGAGGGGGGAAGAAAAACCCTGTGTGTTTCTCTGGAGTGAACATATGTGGGAACAGTCTGCAACATGATTGCAGGACAGAAGAACTTGCCACCTCAGTCCTGCAGAAAATAATCCAGTGTTTCTATGAAACACAAGGTGAGCACAAGTCAAAGCTATTGTACTCCTGTAAAAGAGTGAGGGAACTGACTGAGAGCTGTACGGGGAGGCATATGCCAGAGCAGTGTCTCTGTGAAGCCCCCTACTGCTCCAGGTGTTTGGGTAAGATGACCAAGCCACCCTTGAACTTGTGAAGGAAAATGGGGTAAACTGAGGCAAACAAGGAGAATGACCAGAGATGTTGGCTTTGCCCAGAAACTGCAAAGAAATGCGTGAGGAGATAGGGGAAGGTACCACATTCAAAACGGGGAAGAGTTCATGGGAGCTCCCTAGATGAACAGGCTTTTTCAGCTCTCGTGCTGCTTGGTGGGAGGTTGGGACAGGAGGAAGCTGTAATTTGGCAGCCAAAGCTCACTTTGCTTCTTCTTGCCAGGGAGGTGATGGTGGTGTCTTCACCTGCTTTTCCTCCAGTGGCCTGTTGGCAATGCCTGGGACATGATTCCCGGCACCTGGTGCTTGGGAACTTCTCCAGATCCTCCCAGGTTGTGATGAAGTGGCTCTGCCCTGCTCTCTTCCAAGAGACAGTAGTGTGTGACAGATACCCACCCACTGAAAGACAAGTTGATCTGGAGAGTGTCAGTGGTTGTCATGAGGTGTTAACAGTGCAGAACAGCTTCCAATGAAAGGCAGGTCAGGGAAGCAAAGCAGCTGATCCCATACTGTCAGATGCTCTCAATTGTAAATCCACTTTTATTTTGGGGCAAGATGAATCTCAGTGCAAAATATATCCGTTTGAGCTCACCTTTGGTCAAATTCAGTAAATGGCTATGGGTTGAAATACTCGATGGGTCAGGAAAAACTAGAGGTTTTTCCACAGTTAGGTGGTTTTCAGTGCCACAGGTAAAAATCCCTGTTTCAGTTGTACCTGGAGGCTTTTCAAATCCATCCTTCTAGTAGCAAGGGTAAATGTCAAGTGATAGATTTTTCTAAACACTAATAGTTCTCTCTCTCAATGGATGTTTTTGTTCTGCTCTAGCAGTTCTTGTCCTGTGAAATCCGAAATGGGTTAGATTGCAATTCTTTTTTTCTTTGAGGTCTTACCTAAAAGGCCTGATTCAAACCAGCCTATGCTGTGCTTTTCGTTCGTGAAGCCAAGCCATGATGATGAAGTCAGGTAAGACCACTTCCCTCACCCGCAGGTTCATACGGTGTGTCTGTTGTTGCTGGTTCATGAGATCTGTTCTGAGTGTTTTGAGGGCAAAGTGAGGTAAAAACTTGCCCTCAATGCTCTGCTGCTGAGGCAGCTCCGTGGCTTTTCCAGGGAAATGCTACTTTTCAATTCTGCCAGGAAAAGGCAGTCCTCCACTAAAAGGAACAAATCATGGTCTCCTCCAGAACTAACTGTTCTGGTAGAGCCTGGGAGGCTGATGGTTTGTGTATCTTCTCCTGTGAGAAGATACTGCTGTTTATTTTCGAGTTTCTGTTTAACAATGTGGGATGCCATCCTGCCACTGCAGAGTGTCATCAAAGGTCTGCTTGCAGCCAGCTTTGTGGTGGTGTAGGCTCTTGTGATGGTGCTGCAGCATCACTAATGGTGGTCCTGCTAGCATTTAGTGATTCTGCAGCACCTCTCGTCTTGTGCCTTCACCTATTGGCTCACCTGGGGTACGAGCTGGCTGCTACGCAGTAACCGGCTGCAAAACACAAATGCTGTGCCTTTTGTAGTAAAATATTGTGTGCAAAAGCCACAATGCACCATGTGTATCTGCTGAAATGGCTTTTTGCACCGTGTCAGATGCTAAGAAAACCTCTCAAAGCCCCCCTGAAGCCTTGCTTTGCAGAGCCAGGGCAACCAAGTAAGTGTAGGGAGTTTATATTTTTACACAGATGAACTATTCCAGCCTTTGGTATTTCTCCAAGCAGATGCCAGCTACTTGGAAACAGAGGAGCTTGCTTATTCCTGCGTTCCTCTCTTGTCCTGTGCATTGATGGCACAGCCAGAACCGTCTGGCTGGTTTCTAGCAAAGACAGCAATATGTCTTCCTGTCTATGTATTCAACGTTACCTGCATATCTTCCTCCAGCTCCTCCACTGCTTGTCCCGAAGCGCACAAACATAGACCCTGTCACCTCTGCAGTCTGGAGCCTTATTTTTCATCATCAAATTCACATGAAAGCAGTGAGTTTGCACCAAAATGCCTGACTTCCTTGTTGCTCCTGGTTTGTAGCCAGAAGGCCTCAGAAAGCCACCTCACTCATGCCAGGCAGCCAACAGAAAACCTCCTGTCAGCCCACTGGTCTCCACAGGAAGGGTTTATCCAGCAAATTCCATAAGGTTGCCTGTAAAAAGCAGTTAAAGAAGGTGCCCAGAAGAGTATCGAATGTTCTGTGCTTTACCATGCAGCAGCCGATGGTGGCTGCACAGCAAACCCCTCTGGTTTGTCTGAAGCTTCCCCCATCCCCTGTCTCTGCTGTAGCAGGTGACTGCTCCCTGCAAGCCCAGCTGGCTGACTTCGATGGCATCACGGGGCTCTCGTTTGTTCTAGCTCTTTA
>NW_010425679.1:30215-33611 GCF_000710305.1 Buceros rhinoceros silvestris | reverse complement strand
CTTTCCCTGCTTGTCAGTCTTTTGACAGAAGCCTTCTAGGCTTGGCTAGGAGGATCTCCATCTCGCAGAGCTGGCCTGGGCTTATTAAAGCCCAGTTCTTTCATGATGACCTATTACCTTTCCATGCCTGGCTAATGGCAAGCAGAAGTGCTGAATCCATGGTAGAAGAAGAGACCGTGTTTTAAAGTGACAATTGCTTCAAGTTCAAACCACCCCTTTGCACAAGAGTGCTTTCCTGGTGCGTGTCTTTTCTTGAACCTGTCTTTTTAATTTTTTGTCTCGGGTGGATGTGTTGGAGCATTCCTTGGCTGTAACATGTGAATCTCACAAAATCCCTTGATCCCTCCTGTCTCATTTCAGACTTGTTTATGGAACAGCGTCTGTGTAGGTATTAGTGGCTGAGCTAGCAATGGAGAAGCAGAAATGTATCACAGCATCACACTGAATTTTCAGCAATATTTGGCACAGGTCACAAAAATAGTGTCATGATGGTTCAGAGGATATTCCAGTCTGGATCGCTCTGGAGGCAAAGTGGGGCTGAGCTGGGTAGCCTTAAATATGGGAAATTAAGTTTGTTACGGTATCTGGGCCAGTTATCCATATTGACTCATCTGTGGGACCTGATGGCACAGCCGTTCATTCAGTAAATTGTCTTCTGTCACCCAACAAGACAATGGTGGAAGTTTCCTCTAGTCTTGCACCCTTTCCCCTCTGTCTGTGAAGCCAGTGGGGAAATACAGCATTAACTGCTGTGTGATGGTTATCAGAGCTGTTTTCCTTTTATTTAACCCAGACTTTTCAGCCTCCCTCTAACAGAACAGCATGTGACCATACAGAACTAGTGCCTTGTAAGAGATGATGTGCTTGGGGACAAGTGAGTTTCAGCATCATCCTGCCATGGGCTGTTGACACAGTATTGCTGATGTATCTGCTGATGGCTCCCATGCTTTTCTATCCAGACTGGGGTAGAGCTCCACGTTACGTTCAGACCAGTCAATAAAATTACTGGGAGGCAAGGTAATGTGGAAGGAGGGGAAAGCTCTTGTGATCAGGTGGCAACACATCCAAAGGTAGTGCTGGTGCTTGAGCGTGGCAGGAAATGATAATGGTCTCCAAAACCTGACAGTCTCTGGCCTGCTGCAGTGCTTCAATGACTTGGGAGAACTGGTTGGTTCGGCTGAACCCCCTGATGGAGCAGAAAGGTCTGAAAAGCTCTTCTGTGAGCAGAAAGGTCTGAAAAGCTCTTCTGTGAGCAGAAATGCCAAGTCTATTCATGCTATGATTGGACTTAGCTAGAACTCCCTGCCATCATAGTTCTGCTTTAATTATCTTGATGCCATACGTTAATTCCTGAGTGTGTATTGCTCAAGAGAAGTGCCTGGCATTCCCCTACAGGTTCTCACTTTATTAATGTATTATCAGACTAAACAGAGCTTTTTCTGGCATTAAAGCATCTCCAAGACCAAGACAAAGCTCCTTGTGGATGCCAGCAGGCCTGAGCCAAGGGCCGGAAGAGTTCTTGTTGGGCAAGTCTCAGATCAGAGGTGATCACCTCTCTGCAAAACCTTTCCCCCTCCTTTTCCTCCTTATTTAAAAGAATGTTGTGACTACTTTGGATAGAGGAAAGTTCCTGCACACCTCACTTCCGTGTGTGTGCTGTTTTCACGCACACAGTTCATTGCGGTTTGGCGTATTTGGGGTTTCTGGGTCAGAAACAGTAAGGTATAACCACCGAAGGCTCCTGTTAGCAAGGGCTTTGTCAGCTATAATAGAAGGATGCCTTAGGTGGCTCTGCCCCTCTCACCCCAACCTTCTTCTGCACAAATCCTCTTTTCTTCCCAAAGTGAAAGAGCTGCCTGACGACAGCTGTGGGGGTTACCTGGTTATGGGCGAGAGCTTGGTGGTGGTTGGAGCAGGGGCATGTGCAGGCTGGGTGCGGCGGTGCTGGGGTGCAGGCAGTTTGCCTGGGAGATGTATCGGGCCTGTGTAACTTTGCAAGGACCTTGCCATGTTACACAGCAGCTTTGTGGCTGAGCAAAAATAAATGAGCGACTTATCCCACTGCCAAGGACCGTCAGTGGGAGGTCAGTGTTTGATATTTCCACACCCAAAAAAGCAGCCCCGAGCTAGAATTACAGTACAAAATACCCATTCAGACCTCTCCAGCCTTCTGTTTTCATTGACTTCCATCCCCTGCTTGTACACACAGAGTCCCTTCCTTTCCGAAAGAAAACAGTATTGCTGATAAGGGACACTTATCTCGGCGAGTCATTATAGAACAAGTGAGCTTTTGTGTTTGCATCTGATTCCTGTCACAATGTTAACAAACTCCTCGTATGGAAGCTTTATTTCCACTCTAAAGACAGCCCTTAGGGTACCGTGTGAGGTGCATTATACGTCTCATAAATACTTCCCACAGATGCTTCTTCCTTCCTTAAAAAAAAAAGAAAAAACTTCTTAAGATTTCAGCCTTTCATTTGTTCTGTAAAGGATTTTTAAACACTGATCCTTGGCTATGCTGCACGTGGATATTTACCCTTCCCGTACTCTCTGCTCATATTTCTGGCCTTTGTTCCTTTCATTAGCCAGTGCTGGAGTTTCCTCTCCTGTTGCAGTGGGTTCCCATTTAAACTAAGCACTCACCCACTGTGGCGGCAGTTCAAATAAAATCTTATTCCCAAGTGCATACCTTGGGGCACAGCACGTGCTGCAGGTAGGTGCTGTGGTACGGGGATACCAGGGTTCTCCTTGGTGGAATCTCTGCCCTGGGAAGTCTGTCTGATTTAAGTGAGGTGCTCGGCACCTTCTAAGATAGTTCTTAATACAGAGGACTTTGAAAGAAGGAAGGTTTTCAGGGCAATTCCAAGCTGTGTCAGCCTTCTGTAAATCTGTGGGCTTTCTGGAGAAGAAGGTTGGCCTGTTTTCCAGGAGCCAAGGAAAAAACTTCCTCACTCACCTGGGGAAGTGCATCATATTGTTACTGAGAACCAAGAAGTCTCGGGGATGGATGTGGTTTTCTGATGGACTCCCGGTGAGGTGACAGTCATGCTCGGAGGGTGCAGCATCTGCCCCTGTGGCTTGTGGCATGTGTGTGCCATGACCTGAGGCAGAGCAGAGCTGTCCTGCAGCACCCCCCAATGATTCTTTCACAGCCGCATGTGAAAAGTGTGCTCAAGCTGAACAGTAAGTTGGAGCACTGGAATAAGAGGGTGGGAGACAGCTCTCCCGGCGTGGTGTTGAAACAGCCACTCTATCTCCCTTCTGCAGCCAAAATCTGATGCAATTCTGATTTGATTATTTATGCCAGACAAACCAGAGTGGGCTGTAACTATCCTTGACAAATAAACTAAAACTGAGCCGGTTGGAAAATGTTCTCCTTCCAAGAGGAATTTTTTG